>NW_028229515.1:3889469-4120954 GCF_053477565.2 Lygodium microphyllum | reverse complement strand
TCCCGTGGAATAGATGCGACACTTGTGCAACAAGTTGCAACGTCGCATAGCCTTGTGGTTTGATCACAAGAAAGTTTTGCCAATCCTTAGAATGAGGTTGGCAGATTCTTGCGCAAATTTAACTTACAAGAGGATGAGTAATCATCCTGTTACATCACCTTTCTTGGGGAATAATTGCCAAGAAAAAGGAGAGTTAGGTATTTGCTTGGAAGCAAATGACCAATCAATAAATTGAAGCGACATGGTCGCCAGGATTTACTATTAATAAAACCTAAGGTATTGGTTAAGTTGGGTTAACAGGGTATGGCCCTAACCCAAGGACAAAAGCGTGAACAAACAAACCCTTGGGGATCTTGCCAAGTCGCAATTGATCCCAGATCGAATGCTGGATGCATTCGGAGAGAAAGATTCACTCCTTAACAGTTAGCCAAATAAACGACCACTGAAATTGATTGTGCTTGTAATAGTTTAGAAAGCACTGTTTGCATTGTTTGCTCAAGGAACTAAAGGATGAAAAGATATCTAAATGCTTCAAGTTGAGGGCCTGAAGGGAGAGGCAGCTTCAGTTACCCCCGACTGCCTGCCTGACCCTAACCAAGGGGGTTGTTGACCGCGCCGGGAACGTGGACCAAACCCGCCGCGAGAGGTCTTTCCGTTGAGCTCTACTTGGAGCAGGAGGACGCTTGGGTGCCAGGGGGGGCTCTGGCCGTAAATCCCTCGCCTTCCGGGTCTTGCACAAGAGGCTAACGTGACTCGAGATTGGATCTCGAGCCCCGCATACTAGTCTACGGGCGGAAACTTGGAATAGTAATCCCTATGGATTACTGGATAGCCTTCGGGCGGACTATGGACAAGCCTACGGGCGGAACTCCTTGTATTCCAAAGATAAAATGATGAAATGATAATAAAGAAGTTGTTTGATATTGTTTTTCTATGTCACGTGATAAGATTACGTGAAGGAACCAGTGCTTAACAGGGTTAATTAAAGAAGCTGATTGTTATATGTCAAATTAATGTGTTAGATAATTACATAACTAAAACAAACCGAGGAAAGTGCGGAGGATGGACCATGGGTCCGTCCTACGGATGGGTGGTCCCGGTTAGCCGGGAACTTTTCTCAAAGATCTGGAAGAGCAGCGGGAGGTTCATCGAAAGCAATGACCGAGAATTATGTTTTACCCAATTTACGCTGTTTTAGGGGAACGGAATGGGACTATGGCAGAGAGGTTGAGTTTTGCATCCCTCTCGTTTCCCATTCTCCTTGAACCAAGTGCAACGTGATTCCGCTCGGACCTGGCGTTTCTGCGTAAAGTAGTTCGCTCGGGTCTGACGCTAGTTGCTGCTAGCTAATGACCAAACCCAAATTCAGGTCGATCCTAAGTGGGAACGGCCAGGATACTTCCACTACGTGGCAGACGCGGGAAGACCTAGATCGCAAGTCCCGTAACATTCCATGGGAGTGCCGGGCGGAGCTTTCTAGACATCCTTTCCGATGGACTGCTAAGACGTGTCCGGGATGACTCTAGGGGACACGTTACATCAAATTAGGTACGTCTGGTGACCTTGGTCGACCGGCTTCGTCCCTAGTCCCCTAGCCCCCTACAATCACCCACAATTGTTCAGGGCACATCAAGGGTAGGACATACCTGGGGAGCTTGTCTCTCCTAGGGTTAGACCTGTCACCCTGACCCACTTGCACAATTTTCTTTTGCACTCTGCCTTAGTACCATTGCAATCAGTAGTGATAAGCACCGCATGATTGGCCATGAAAAGTACACTGTACTCATCAATCAAGTCCAATAGTTTCCAGCTACTGAAAGTCCGATGTCCTTGTATTCCATTATGCTCCATCGTGGAGTCACAGTGCAAAGGATGTCCCATATGCCTTCACGCGTACTCCTTCTCCACATGGACAACTTTGCTTCATCCACGAATTGTTATGAGAAACTAGCCCGCGGTCTTCTAACAATGTAATATCTAAGTATGCAGGAGCATTCACATAATAATTGCACCAAAGTATATCCACAGTTTGGGTCCTCAAGTATAGGACAATACCCTAGGCTTGCTTAGAGTTCAACCTGTCTCCCAAACTAATCAAAAGATGTCTTGTGCACGATGAGAAGCCTAGCACCACCCCTTAAGGAGAGATCACAGGTGAGGTTTTGCAATTGCAAGTATAAGGTATTGTTTGCTCTTCATCAACACTCAACTTTGATACTTGTCCCTTACCATACAACAAGCCCGCAAAGAATCGTCATGTGTAGAATCCCCAACAAACCAACACTTATGCTGGGCATCAATGCAATCCCCAACACAGCATAGCCCTACCACCAACTCCAACAACCTTCCACCAGCCACCTTGGCCACCAACAGGCCCCCAGGACCGTCTGCCACACTACCACCAACACTCCTCCACGGAAACCACAGGCGTCCTTGTCACCCACGTCTTCGGTGCATGCTACAGCCTGCTACCTACGACAGTGAGTGCCATGGGACTGGCACTCGTCTAGGAGGGGGGTAATGTTAACCCCAACACGAAGAAAGCAAAAGGAAGTGGAAAAGACGCAAGGCAAAGGCGGAAAAACGATACCCCGACTGAAGAAAGAAAAGGAGAAAAGGCCAAAAGCGCAAGGGCAACCTTTAAAGTCCAAGGCAAAGGCAAAAGGGGAAAGGCACATTTTAAAATAAAAAGGCGCACCCTGAAATCTTGTAAAAGAGCGCCGGGCTCTCACCCGTGCAATTTGTAAATGTAGACGGGCAGGAAGATAAAAGGACAATGGGAAAAAAGGGCCTAGGCTATGGCCGGCCATGTAAAAAGGGGAAAAAGGGGATGACCGCCCAAAAGGGATTTAGGGTTTTGTATATAAAGTTGAAAAGTGAATGAGAAGCTCATTCTTGTGTGTGGCCAAAAGTAGCTCTCCTCTTCTTCTTCTTATTCTTGTTCTTGCTTGCTTGAGCTTGTGCTTGAGAGAGGGAGTGTGAAAATGTGAGGGAGTGAGTGTGTGAGGGTGAGGGACCGAGGAGGAGAATCTCTCCATCTTCTCCTCTCTTCTTCTCTTCTCTTCCCTTCTCTTGTCTTGCTCGCGGCAATGGAGCTTGGAGCTTGGAGCGGGAGGATCGAGCTTGCTTGAAGCTTGCACTTGGATCGTGGAGCTATTGGACTGCGTGGGAGAGGAGGTAACTCGAATGACATCAAGGTAAGCTCACTACACCCGTAGATATGGATGGCGCGTCGGTTATGTGAGAGGTAGCCATTAGTGCTCGGCTTGGAACGCTTGAAACAATAAGCGGTCCCTGGGTCTTGGCGGTTAGTAAAAGCTCCCACATATAGAATCAATCCAAAGGTCATGAACCAAACAGCCCAACCATATGGCCTCCTTGCAAGCCTCAATGGCTGTAACATAATCAACCTCAGTGGTAGAGAGAGTCCTACACTTCTGAACCTTGGACATCCAAGTATCTTCATCATAGGTGAATACATAGCCAGAAGTGGACTTCCTACTATATGCATGTCTTGCATAATCGAAGTTTGTGTACCCCACAACTCTTATATCCTGGTTGCCATAGCAAATACACATATCTGCTGCGCCTTTTAGGTATCTCATGATACCCTTCACGACATCCCAATGTTTCTTGCCAGGTGTAGCCATATAGCATGCCACAATACCAACTATAAATGAAATATCTGGTCAAGTGGCTATCATGGCATACATCAAACTACCCACAACTAATGCATAAGGGATCTTGGCCATCTCTGCCCTCTGCTCATCTGTTTATGGACAATCAGCTTGTGAAACCTTCACATAAGAAGATAATGGATAGCCAATAGGCTTCATGTCCTGCATGTGGAAACGTTCAAGGAATTTATGAATATACTCCCTCTGTGAGAGGTAGAGTAGTCCCTGATGTGCTATCACACTTATTGCACATACCAAGAATGTGAGAGGCCTATCCTAAATCCTTCATTTCAAAGCTCTTCTTCAGTTGAGATATAAGAGCATCCAGCTCATCATGAGCTTTCCATACTATCAGTATATCATCCACATAAAGTACCAAAATAAGCAATGAGCCATCACGGGCTTTCTTCGTGTAAAGACATGGATCCATAGTACTCCTGTTGTAGCCATGTGACTACATAAAGGAATCAAACTTATGATATCACTCCCTAGGTGCCTGCTTCAAGCCATAAAGACTTTTCTTCAACTTGCACACTAGGTGCTCCCTGCCAAGTTTTGCAAAGCCCTTGGGCTACTCCATGTAAATCTCATCATGCAAGAATGCAATCTTGAAATCCATCTGATAGATGTCCAAGTCAAGCTACGCAACTGAGACCAAAACCAAGCATAGGGTGATCATCTTGACCACAGGAGAAAATACTTCATCAAAAGTCAACTCCATGCTCCTATTTAAAAACCCTTAGCAAAAAGTCTTGCCTTATAAGCTGACTTGGGGTACCCACACATACTTTTCAGCTTGTATACCCATTTCCATGGCAAAGCCTTCTTGTCGTTAGACAATGCAACCAAATCCAAAGTCATGTTCTTATGCAGGGAGTCCAGGTTTAGACTCCATAGCCCTCTCCTAGGAGTGACTGTCACCCCTATAAATATCCTCATCATAGGTGAGAGACTCTCCTGCATCTGTAACCAAGGCATAATGTATCAAGGGCTCAAATCGATTAGGTGGACGTCTAGCTCTAGTAGATCGTCTCACGACATGTTCTATATTATGTCTAGCATCCTATCCAACACCCTGGCCATGTGTACCAACTATTGTTGCAAGCTAACCATCTAGTTATGCAGGTTGTACTGGAGCACGTGGCTCCTCCTGGAATATAATCCTACGTACCTCAATCACCTTTTCAGGCTACCTATGCATATTGTCTTCATGGAAGACTACACCATGGCTGTGGATGACTTTCCACACTTGCAGATCCCAGAGGCGATAACCCATTTTACCTATATCTCCATAGCCAAGGAAAATGCATTTGAGACTCTTAGGATCTAGCTTACTACGCTTGTCCTTCGGCACATGGCAGAATGCCTCACATCCAAAGACACGTAGATGAGCATAAGACAGAGGTTTCCCAGTCCATAATCCTCTGCAACCTAGAAATCCAAACCATTGGAATGTGATATATTTATGATATGCAATGCTATACTAACTACCTCAACCCAAAAGCTCTGTGGTAGGCCTACATGGCTAAGCATACTGTGTACATGCTCTTGGATGGTTCTATTCATCATTCTTGGGTGGGGTATAGGGGGCAGTCAACTGATGCTTAATACCCCTCTCATCACATAGCTGCTCAAACGTAGGTGGCACATATTCTCCTCCATTGTCAGTCCTAAGGAATTTCAGCCTATACTAGGTTTGGTTCTCAACCAATGCAAGCCATCTTTGAAACATAACCAAGACATCTGACTTAAGCTTAATGGGATAAGTTCGGACTTTATGCAAAAAATCACCAATACACTTTACGAAATACTTTGCACCACCCATAGATTGACAGGGCATGGGCCCATAGACATCCGAATGTACCAATGCCAAGGGCTCACTCATGCATTTCCTACCAGACTTCTTATGTGTATTCCTAGTTTGTCTGCCATAAAGACAATTCTCACATGAATCAAAACATGCATAGTCAAGGGGCGGTAAGTACTACAGAAACCAGAAAGCATTTTCATTCCCTTCAAGGACATATTTCCCAAACAGGCATTGCCAAAGAGATACATGTGGGGTGGAACCCATTGACAAAACATGCTCAACAGAGGACCCATCACCTGCAACAGGATAGAGCCTGCTAGCCTTGGCACCTCTAGTAAGCACAAGTGTGCCACATGTGATCTTCTAGGCACAATCTCCAAATAAAACATGAAACCCACCATCATCAAGCTACCCTGCAGACATAAGAATGTGTATAAGCGCAAGTACATGACGTACATTCCTATAATAGAAAAGTACTGCCAGTAAGAACTACAGCCGTACATCCCCAATGCCAACAATAGCAAGTGACTTGTCATCACCCAAGTGAACTGAACCAGAGATAGTGCGGTAGGAATGGAACCACTCACAGCATGGTAAAACATGAAATGAAGCACCAAAATCCAAAAGCTAGCACTATGCATACATAGAGTGAACCTCGGTCAATGATGGAGCATCACAAGAACTAGCTCCAAGTATGTACTCCCCATCGGAGTCATTAGTTTGCATGACATTTATCTCCTCAATTTTCACACTAGAGTTTGTAAGCGTAATGCTGCAATTAAAGTACTTTTCCTATAGTTTGTCTTTCCCCTTCTCTTTGCGCTTCTCATGACACTGTGGGCGTATATCTTCCTACGAGACTTGTTGTGTCACTTGCCATGTGACTTAGACCTAGACTTCTGCGAGTCTCTACCACAGCCATTCCCACAGTTATTCTTTCCATTACCATCTCTGCCTCTAATACTCAAAGCACACGACACACGAGAGGCATCTACGTTCTTACGATTGATATCTTCCTACAAAAGAGCACTCTCTACATCAGGCAAGTTCAAAATAGTAGCAGGAGCACATAAGGCAGTGTGGAATACATCCCATGACTCGCTCAGAGTCCCAAGAAAACACAATGGATTAACCTCATCATTGAAGGTAATGCCCTATTAAGTCAAGTTCTTGAGAATAGCATGGAATTGGCTCAAATGAGGAGACATCCTCATATTCTCCTTCATGCGCAAGTCCATAAGTTGCTTTCACCAATCCATCTGACTTATAGACTTTTCTTATCATAGAGGTTCTTAATTTTATCCCAAAGCTACGAAGCACTCTGTGCTTCCTCAACCACATTGTAATGCACCTGTTCAATGAGAGACAAGATGAGGGTGGACTTGCATAACTCATCAAGCTCATCCCATTCGTCATCAGTCATAGTTTTAGGCTACTCGCCATGCATCCTTAGTGGTTTTATCTGTGAATTCTACACAAATACCTACCAAACTTGGCTCTTCCAATGGGCATAATTTGTATCATCAAGCTTAGTGATGTTGAAGATAGCACTGTCAAAGGAAGAAGATGCCACAATGTAGTCCAAAATGGTGTAGACCGTTCAAAATTGCTTGATTTTTTTTGTTGTAAATAGCCAAAATACCACCAAAACCAAGGCAAATGACCACGAACTGATTGCTAATGATGATGCCCACCAAGTACCCTCAAAAGTACATAAAATCAGGATGACTCAACTTGAAAATTCCACATTAGTCCATGCATAACTACTTGCTGTAATAATATAGACACGTACAATGAGAGAAAACTGTAGGTAAAATGAATGCACCAAGTCAACCATTGACTATCAAAGCATAACCAACATCAAGCGGACATAAATCAACATGTGACAATCATACGAACAGTGAGCAAACACCCAAGCATGTCAAATGAATTCGTTAGTAAGCTGCAAACCCCCTGTGTAAAAGGGAAAAGTGTACATAACATTGGCAAGATCTGATATAAAGAGGTGTATGCTCAGGAAGTGCAAAGCCCAAATCAGGTCAAGGACATCTGTGAGGACCACTGCATATCAACCATGCAACATCCAAGTGAAGATCTCAGTCTCAAGTATCCGAATGCTCAAGTAGCATAAATCGCCTGCTCAATTTTTGTCAAGCATATCAAGATGCTCCCACTGGCACAAAAGTGGTAAATATTAAGCAAAGAAGCTCAACAAGGGCATATGATAGCACTAGTGCTAGAAGATCCAAGATCAAGCATCAATAAGACCTCATGAGCATATAGGCCATGTAGCATCCATACATAACATCCATAGACATCAAGTACATCCAAAATATAACTCTGGCAAGCCATGAAATAGCCAAAGTAAGCTCCGGGCAACAAAATGTCAACGCAAAGCAAGGCTGAGTAGCATCCAACTCCAAACAATGTAACGAACATGTAGTAGTGGCATAGGCCAAGCATGTCAAGACCGGTCACACATAAGCAAATTCCATGCCATAAGTATATCAAAGATGAAGATCCAAATGCAATGCAAAGCAATCTCAATCTCAACCAATGATTCAAGAGCAAATCCAAGCATTATGTCGATCCTCGAGAGTCACTACATCAATGTATATATCCAAGACATAACCCGAATGCAATAGGCATATCCAAACATAAGCAAAAGAGCTTCAACCCTCAATATTGTAGAAACAAATAAATGTCAAAAATGGAGAAAAAAATGGCTCAATCCAAGCTCAAAACCATAGACAAACCATAGGCATACTTTTCCATATGTATAGGCACCAACCGGGCATAATCGAGCATCAAATGACTATGTAGCATGAGCGTAAAGTGTAATGGCAGAGGGCTACCCTATTCTGGGCTGCCTATGGACTATGAAAAATAGTTAATGACTAAGTAAATTCAGTCCCAAAAGCATCTCATGTCTTAGATATACATTCCCCTAGCATTCGCGGTGCATTCAAGACCAACTTAGCAACCAATGTCAATGCCAACCAAACATAAACATAAAGTGATGATGTAATACTATTTGTGGCTGCCTGTGGACTATGGAAAATAGTCATGGACTGAGGTAAATCAGCCCACAAATCAATGCCAATGATAACCACCAATGTCGAGCATCAGGGGATGCTCCCAAGCACCAAATGAAGTGTTTTCAAGCTGCCAATGAGTGCCAAGGGAGGGCTTAAGTAAAAAACAAAATTTTTTTACAGGTCTTCAAGCTGGCCCAAACTGATCTGGGGCCTCTGGAAGGGCTGGGAAAGGTCAGGGGGAGTAGTCAAGTATCCCCAGGAGCTCCCTCTTGAAGGGTAAAGTCACCGGTAGAGAGTAGGAATCACAATAAGCAAGAGGACATGGCTGCCCTGCTTCACAAAACCTATGGGCTGAAGTAAAATAACAAAAGAGAGCTCCAATATCTTTGAAGGAATGCCTTGAGGGTGCCCAAATGGGCCAAGTAGGTGCTTGAGAAGGCGAGAGCTCAAAGGAGTCAAATATGGCTGGCAAGAGTGAGAATCAATGGTGTAGGGATTTGAATGAATGCTAAAGGAGTCACAGACCAAGCTTGAATGCTCAAGCAACTATGCTCTGATACCAATTGAAAGGTGAGAAGGATCGAAGCTTGCACGGGAGAGATCACAGGAGACTTGGGGAAGTTACTATATGTATATCCTCTACATCATGTGCTTATACACATATATTCATGAGTAACTTACCCGAGATAGGAGAGCAATAGCAAGAGAGAGAGACTCACAATGTGGGACCTCCAATAGTCACAATGTGTGACTGGGCCATTCTTTATTTAAACTATCACTAAAAGAATAAAGAATAAAGAAACGATGACGGGTGCTTGCCACCTGGAGTGTGGAGTGGTGGATACTATCAATGTAGTAATGCACGAGTGGCTAGGCAGAGGCACCTTTACCTCCAACATGTAGAGCATGAAGGTGGAGCAAACAAGGTCAATGTGTCTCAAAGATGGGATCATGAAGGGTATGCACACTACATGATTAGTAGCACACTATCAACCACCTACTCCATCATGCACTCAAACGATTGTGTGCATGTATCTGATAGTATTGAGTCAATAAAAAGGTGGTACTGGTAGCAAGTCAACTCTAGTGTATCTTGATATACCTTTAGATGATAGCAAGGATATTAACCAAGTGATAATGTCAAAAGCTAAAGACAATGATAGAGGTGTGCACACTTTGATGCATGACACAAATATTTGAGGAGGAGTTGAATTTGGGTATCCAAAGCAAGGATGTGTCTTCCTATGATAAGTCCATTGTGGCCTTCATTGAGGAGAAAGCTAGGTCAGGTAGATTGAAAAATTTACTATCACTTCCTTGATCTCCGCAAAAGATGGATGAGCTCCCAAGTGAGTATAATGGTATGATTGATTTTGAGATTCCAGCTAACACAGTAAGAAACGAATGATGGATATGGAACAGAAATATGATGGTCATCTTTGGTTGCGGCCCTCACAAACAAATATGGCAATAGAGT
The DNA here is from genome assembly GCF_053477565.2 of Lygodium microphyllum. Lineage (NCBI taxonomy): Eukaryota > Viridiplantae > Streptophyta > Polypodiopsida > Schizaeales > Lygodiaceae > Lygodium > Lygodium microphyllum. The sequence continues at coordinate 4,110,952 of NW_028229515.1, read as the reverse complement.
GCACAATGTGTTTGAGCTATTGTCTGGGAAGTCTTCTCAATGTTCCAAGGTAACTTGTCCTTACTACACATAACTAAGAGAAGATACAATGATGTTTTTCCCATGCTCATTTAGACAAACAGGTGAGCATAGGCTATCTTGTGAATGAGGGAAACTCCAAGATAACATGTCACTATTGTCAAAAGGTTGTTAGTTTTATAGCCATTTGTAGATGCTCAATCTATTATGTGTTGCCACTAGACCCTACAATGACACAGTTGGTGATCCATGTTGGGGAGCATGCTCATGATGTTCAATAGGGCACAAAGAGGGAAACCATTGAAAAGGTGAGGAGACTTGTTAGCATGGTCCTAAAAATCGAAAAGGGAGGCCCATGAAAAATACATATGCTAGTTGCTTGGCAGATGTTTCAATCTTTGACAAAAGAAGATGAATTAGAGGTGGATCTTAATCATTTTTTAGAAGAATTGATGCCATTGGTGTAGAATAAATGGTAAGCTTGTGTATCATTACTTTGTACTAATGTTGTATTCCTTACATTTGAAATAACCATCTAGTAAACACACACGTTCTAAGGTATTGTTTCACAAGGGAAAGTTAATCACGTTCAAGTCATTGGTGATGGGTATGACAACATACTTCTTTTGCAGAAATGTTGTGTCTTTCCATTTATTCATGGAAGTAGATTTCCTAGGCAAGGTGATGCCAAGGAGAAGTGCTTCTTGTTTAAAATTTTCACTAAGGGACCAGCATTAGGGGTGGACTTAGTGAATCGTATGAGGTGAACAGGAACTGTAGATCTACAAAGTGCATGGGTGCACTTTGATCACACCCATAGGGTTGATGGATGGGCAACAATTTCTTGTTCTATTTATGATCCTGGGTATGTGGTAACATTATTATAGCTTACATTAAAATTGAAATGTTGCTAGCAAATACTATGCTAATGTATCAATCATCAACTAGCATGAGAGCATTGTAGGTGATTGCAATATGTGAATTTAAAGAGGATGAAGAGTCTCAAATCTTGTTTTGGAAAAATTTGAATTTTGTCATGGTTTGATGTGGTCATGATCCTCTTGACTTTGCTAGATTCATGTCCAATGAGACAAGTGCAAATTGGTTGGCAGTAAGGGCTATATACAATGGAGGATCACATAACATAATGGAAGGGAGAGAGCACTCTTGTCTTTTTCATTGGGATCAAAGTTTATAAAGGCATACCAAGAAATTAGTCACTATAGATAAACAAACATATCACATTGAAATGTATGAAGCATGGAGGCTAGCAACGACAAGTTGAGAGGCATCACTTCAAAATGTAAGCAAGGATAACATTAAGGCTTTGGATAGGTGGTAAATGGTGGCAACAAAGAACTGCCCATTGGGGAGGAATTGAATCTCATGTAGGTGTGTTGTTTTTCTTAGCTCATTAAAAGAATTGCTACACAATGTACTAATGGAGAGAGTAGTAACTTTGTTCTTGGATTTGACTCTATAGGATAACAAAAGTCCTTGGGAACATGCTCAGATTCCAAGCATAAACTTGTCGAAAAGCATCCATGCTAGTTGTTAATAGGTGAAGGTGGAAAATGAAAGATATCACTCTATGATGCATGTGTTAATGATGTTTTGAATGAATATATCCAATGTGCAAAGAGGTTGGACTATATCACGGGTAGGTATATTGAAACTGGACCTTCAATGGAATCTTTGATGACTAATGCTAGCAAAAGGAAATCCCCAAGTCCTGCCTCTGTTGCGCATGCATTGCAAGATGTTGTAGTTGGTAGTCCTTTGTATGTGGAGCCCACAAGGCAAGGTGATAGGGAGACTGTGTATAGAAAAAATAAGGGAAGTGGAGCAATTGCAAGTTCCCACAAGCCAGGATATGTGATTTAGTCAAGGCATCAGAAAAATAGGGGCAAGCCATGAAGTATATAGTTTGATGATGGTGAGTAACTGGAAGAGATATATATTCATGATGATGAGGAGAATGAAGAGATACTAGTGAAGCCCTTGGAAAGTGGAGTAAATGTGCCAAATGAAAGAACATCAACTTATGTAGAAGAGGTAGAAGCAGCACAGGAGGAGTGGGCTTTACGAAGGATGTCACCTAACTATGTGAGAAAGTGTTTTGGTATGGAGGGTAGAAAGAGTTGTAGCACTAAGTTACAAAGTCAAAAAGTGAGGCTAGTCACACAAAGCTTTTGTCCCAAGAGAGCCCATAAGAACAAGGCCATTGCACAATGGATATGGTTTTGCAATCATGAAGTCATGTATACAAACGTTGTGCAAAAACAAGTGATAGTATCACCAATAGTTCCTTTTTTGTGGCCAGTTAATATAGGGACAAATATATTGAAGGAAGAGTGTAGTAGTCTAAAACATGCTAGTTTCAAGTTTTCCTACTTTGTAGAACCATCAAAGAATGAGAAGAGAAAGCCTCCTACTTCGACAGAGGGTGGTTCAAGTGGGAGGAGACACAAGTGGATGCATGGAATTTCCAAAGATGCACAAAAGAGAATAGAGGCAGCTGCTTGCATGGTTGTGATCTTCTTGGAGGAGATAATGAAACTTGAGAGGCAACATTTAGTATTTCAAGTCTTGATAGAGTGTCGTTATGATGTGCACATCAAAGAAGAGCCTAGGTGCACTTGTGTTGATTTTCAAATAAGAGAATCTACCCAAAAGGAATTTCTTGCATGCAAACATAGGTATTATGTGTATGTGCACATACTTGGCCTTTGACATAAGGAGCACATGGTTATACATTAGTGTGCACTAACTCCCACTGACCTTTCCTTTGTGTTAGGGAAATCATGTAAGATATGCCCTGCCATGTGGAAAACCCAAAAATAAGCACAACTCGTTCATTGTTTTGGCCCGCTTGTCATCGTGCTCACATTAATAGGGTGTGGCATGTCCTTTTTTATTGTAAGAAGATTAGGGTGTAGCAATTTTGGAAAATTTCTAGATATTGTACTCTTTTTGGGAGATACTAACGTTCTCCATTGCTCACTGGAGGAAGCTTGCACATACTCTTTCTAGATATTGCACTCTTTTTGGGTGATGCAAAAGTTTGGAGTGTAGTAAACTTGGAAAATTTCTAGAATTTTGTATCGCAACTTCCTCAATTCTAGATAGTATATGTCTTGTTGCAAGCTTGAAAAAGCTTGAAAAATCAATTTCAATTACAAAAGCACAAAATCAAAAGCTCGCAAAAATAACACACTCCTATTAGAGCTAGAGCTTCAAAAGAAAATAAGAACTTCACACTTGATCTTCATTGAAATGATCTAGACCTTCCAATGGGAAGTGATTTAGTGAATCTTATGGAAGAAGTTGATCTATCACAACAACCTACATGCTATGAACTAGACATTCAATTGGTGTAACAACTTTCAATCTAAAAGCTAACTTGTACAGGGAAAGACCATTAGCCACCACCTTGAAGGCAGTAGCAAGATTGAATAGATTGACAAAATCCAAGCTCCATATATAAAAGGAATCCAAAGGGAGATCATAGTGAAGAGGTAAGTGATCTCAAAGTGAAACTAACCCAAACCTTGACATGAATCACACTCAAGGGGTGCTCCTATAAGAAATCATCTATATAACGTGTGTTCAAAGGGTATTAAGAAATACCCATTCTCTACATACTATAAAATCATAAAATGATCCCTTTTACTTTATTAAACTTTTTTTCTCAAATTGTAATTTAAAATCCCTTTTGTAAATATAATTTTGTAAATTTTACTAAATAAAATACCCTTTCTTTTGAACTCACATGGTATCTTACATATCCTATAAGAAGGCGCACCCCTCAGGGAATCACACTAGCAAAATTCATTTTTGCACAACACCATGCATTATCAGCCATCATAAGCCCATCCATTAGATCTTTTGTATTGTGACTTCATTAGAGATATATCCTTGTGACAATGCCTAATGAGATTTCATGCCTAAGATCAATTATGAAAGAAACTAATAACAGATTTCTCTTAATCTCTAGAACATACAATACATTTGAAAGCTTTTTTTACTTCACTTTTTGCATATGTGTCCTAAGAGAGGTATTTTGCATTGTTTCTAGCCATCATAGTGATGGATTCTTGTAGGTGTTGCATTGAAATATATAGATATTTCTTGTTGGTCATGTACAAGAAGCACCATTATCCAATACCCACGAGTCAATGATAGATATGTCTTGCACTAAGGAATATATTTCCTCAATGGTTGCCATGATTAAATCTTACAACTATATTGGCTATCTCCTTCCCTTTACTTCTAAGGGCGCCATTCTTTTCATTTGGCCTTTTGACATGATAATCTACAACTGCATGTCCTTTCTTCTTATAGTAGAAGCACTCTCCTTCAAACTTTTTTTAACCACCCTTCTTCTTCTTATCACCATTAGTGGAGGAAAAACTTTTTCTTTTGCATTGGTGGGGAATGGAGCATCCCCACTACTACTTTCTTGTTGGGCTTTAAGTGGCAACTCCTCCTATATTACTAATACACAAAACTCCTCAAATGTTAAACCTTGAGGTCTCAACTGCGTGTTAAGGGTATTTACTAGTTTATCGAAATATGGTGAATAAATCCAAAGACACTTCTAAGCTATCTCCTTATTAGTCTTTTGTATCCCAATACTAGCCATCTAATTGTGTAGATTCTTGATTTGAGTGATAAATGTGTCAAGGTCTCTCCTCTAGCAAAATTCTCTACTACTAGTTGATTTTCTAGGTTTAAATTCTTTTTTTATTTCACTTTTCTACTGAATCCTCAACATGTTCCAAGCCTCTAATGCCTTGATTGTATGTTGAATTAAGGTTAGAACATTATTATAATAGCTTGTAACTAAGGTTTATAATGCATTTGCATTCCTTTGTTTCCAAGCTTGTAGAAGGTATGCATTTGGAAGAATCATAACATTCAAATTTAATGGATCAAGGGTGGGTTGTGGCTCTAAGTTAGCCTTTAGTATAGTTTCCAGAAGCTCATAAGAATCAAGGATAGCTATAATTTTAAATTTTCACAAAGCGTAATTTGTAACATCTAACTTGCCTTCCCTGAAGATTGGTGGATGAATCCTCAGTATATAAGTTGCAAGCACTGCAATATCACCGAATGATGTAACAAAATTAATTTTGGATAATGATATTGCTCCTCTTCACGAGTGAATCCCTTGCCTCTCACATACTCTTCACACCTTAGAGTCCCCTAAGTTCTAGTGCCATTTAAAAATTACATGATGTAATGAAGAGAATCTAAGAAACGAATAGAGAATGCATAATAAATATGAGAAGAATAGAAATTTATTTAATTCCAAACAAATTGATGCAACAATGACTCTATCCGTCCACATGCTTCTACTATAAAGCTTAGATAGTTATCTAGAAAAATGATACGTGAACAACTTAAGGCAGAGTGTTGTCCCAAAACCCCATTATTAGAGGACTAGTGGCCTCCCCAACTAGGGGTTACTTCCACTACCCCTAGACCCCAATATAGGAGTCCTTGACACACCCTAGAATTCATTGTAGTGTACTTTGAGTTGCTACCAACTTACTTACTCTATCTAACCTAGAAGTTAGATCACTAAAGGTCACCTTTTAATGCACAGAGTTTCGATGGTAAAGGAAATATTTCTTGAATATTTCCTAGCCAACTAGGAAATATTCATAATATGGTCAAACAAGCTGACTAAACTATCTTCTTAGGCCATAACATAAAGTCCCCATCCAAAGCCATTTTCAATCTATCTTTTATCCAATCAAAGTTCTTTTAGCTATCCTTAAGCTCTATGCCTATCATCTATCTAGATCACCATCTAAGTTTCACAATGGAAGCACACATGTGGACAAACTTATGAAATTAAAGCAATTTCTATTCTTCTCATATTTGTTGTGTATTCTCTACTCCTTTCTTAAGTCCTAATTACCACACCATGTAGTTTTTATATGGTATCACAGCCTAGGGGACTTTGAGGAGTGAAGAGTACGCAAGAGGCAAGGGCTTGAACAACAAAGAGGAGAAATGTCATATGCTACATCAAGTAGTAGTGCTGGTACATCACGTGGTGGTATTGTTGTATTAATAATTTAAAAACTAAGGATTCATCTACTAATCTTCAATGAAGGTAAGTTAGATGGTATAAACTACAATTTGTGGAAGTTTAAAATTACAAATATCCTTGATTCTTATGAGCTTTTAGAGACCGTACTAGGGACTAACCCAAAAATACAACCCATCCTCGACCCATCAAATTTGAATATTATAATTCCTCCAAATGTAAATCTTCTATGAGCTTGGAAACAAAGGAACACAAATGTGTTGTGTACCTTAGTTACAAGCTATTCTAATAGTGTGTTGATCTTGATTCAGCATACTACTAAGGCATGAAGGCTTGTAACATATTGAGGAGTCAATACAAAACTTGAAATTAAATAAGGATTCAAAACTTGGAGAATCAACTAGTAGCAGAGAAGTCTCTAATTGGGACCTAAAATGGGCCTAAAATGGGCCTCACACTAGCTTTAAGTCTCTAATTGGGCTCCAATGCTCACCAAACCACCCTCATAGCCTTGCAATCAAGAGCATCTAGAGGTTATACACTACTCTAATTAAATCATGCATTGTATTAATTTGTAGTCCAATGATTTTTCCCTATCTCAACTCCAAAAAAGGGAGTATACCACACATATAGGTGACTAATACCTTGTTGCACACATACACAGAGCACCCCTTAGTCGATCACTGTGGCTCCTATGACTTTCCTACACCCTGAGGATTAAACCCAGATGATACATCTCTTAAACATAGAATATAATCATAATATTTTCCACTCTTTTGATAAAGCATTCTAGGAGATAATTACGTTTTCTCACTTAATTAATCCCCCAAGAAAGTTGTACTATCCTATAACTCAGGGATTTTCACACTCTCATCATTGGTTAATAGTTTTAACAACCAATTGCAATGCATACACAATACTTCCTTTTTCTTGATACCATGTGTGAGAATGCAAATACAAGGTGTAATACCATATAGCACTCAAACAAATTAACCATGAATCAATTCAATGTGTCACGTGAAAAACATGCTTTCAATTATTTCCATTCTAATGTTGTCATGCCACTACGCAGACATGGTGTGAAAAACTCTGGAGTGCATCATCATCTGAATTTCTTATTGATCAAGAGAGTCAATGACATCTGATTCATTAGTACTAGTGTGAGTGTGGCATGGATGGTCCAAAAATACTAGATTTTTGGACAATTTTAGCCTATTTTAGATATATTGGATATTAATTATTGTAAATATCAAAAAAATCTAGGAAAACTTCTAGATTAGGATGGCATGCAAAAAGCAAGTTACTTTTTCAGTCAGTTATGGGTTTTTTCATAAAAAAGAAAGATTGGCAAAATTGTGCGTGTTGCGATCGCAGTTGACAGCTAGAAAATAGCACTTTGAACTAGAAAAAGAATAAGAAGAAGTGATCAGGGAGATCCCTGACCAGGTGTTCTAAGGTTTTAACTCCCTTTCAAAGCCAACAGAGCCATCAGATTTGGGTTCTGAGTAGTAGAGAGGAAGCTATTTCTTGATACACGTTTTTGGTCTACGAGGGAGCTCCAAAGGATCTAATGCTTGGAGATTGCTTCTGAGTAGTGCCAGACAAGGAATTTCACGTTCTATCCCAATACATATTGATTCGATTCTTTGTGCTTTGTATTTGTCATATTTACCTCTTGTCTATTATTTTTCTTCTCTTCCATCTCCTATCTGTACTTCCCTCTACCTCTGATCCACAGTGGATATGACCTTTCGACAAAAACCCCTCCGACATTGGTGAACTTGATGTGAAAGGTTGTTTAGAAGAAAATACAAGATGGAAGAACCTTCAAGCACAATTTTCCATGATGTTTGGCAACAGTTGGTGCAAAATATAAATATGCTTATGCAGGTACAATAAAAACAACAGTTGATGTAGGCTTGTGCTCAAACAGAAAGTGTTGTGATGATGAGCATGAGATGAAGTTATTCAATGGCAGGAATGTGTTTTCATATGTACATACCTATTCTCAAAAGATGGAATTCTTTGGAGTGGCTCAACATGCATGGAGTCGGTATTTTGTTCAGATCACTGTACATGAACTGAAAGCATAAATTACTGAATTATACATGCAAGATGCTGACTGGATAGCTTTCAAGAAGACACTCAAGGAATAATTTTACATTGAAGATACCAGTTTGATTATGCGCAAGACTTTTTAAGAGTGGATTTTACAACCCAATAAGGGTCTTGTGGCTACAGAATTGTTAAGAGAATTTGAAAGTTGATTTGAACAGTTAGATCTTGTAGAACACCAAGCTCTTGCAAGTGAGAAAATTGAATTGTTTCTACAGGCAGCTAATCCTGAGCTTCAAGAGAAGCTTGATGATTTGTTGGAGGATTAGACTATAGAGACATGTCTTAAAACAAAGTGGAGAAATGTCAAGGAAGTTGTTACTTGTGAAGAAGCATAGAAGAAGAGAAAGATTGCAAGTCTCTAGCTTGCCCACTGTTACGGGCAAAACACTTGATGTATCCAGTAAGCCACCCACTTCTGTGGCTAACCTTATAGTTGTGCCTACTATTGTTTCCATTGTTAGGGAAGATGTATTAGATGAATTGGTCAAAGGCATACAAGATCTTCAATTGAAGGTTGCAAAATTGGATGAAAAAGGACAAGAGGAAAAAGGACAGGCAGCAGTCCCTAAGCTAGGAAAAAGATGTATGTGGTGTGATAGTTTGCAGCATGAGAGAAAGAATTGTGTTGCCTATCAGGAGGCCTTGGCATGATGGCTCATCTTTTGGAAAGATGGCAAGATCCATGCACAAGAAATGGGATTACCTCTTGCTTTGAATTTTGGAAAGGGAGGTATGCAAAAATTATTGGAAGACTTGGCTATCCAAGATGCTTATGCGGCTGTATATGCTTCTACTTTTAGTCTACAGCAGGATAGAATGCATGGCCAAGTCTAAAGGCTACAATATGGACACATGCTTTGCATGCAGCTGAAAAGAGAAAAGTTACCGATAGTGAAATGTCTCATGCATGGCAAGACATTCGTGACATAACTGGTTGGGAATTATCAGTAGATGCATATTCAATGTATGCATATTTAGCAAAGGTACAAAACACGGATGTACTTGTGAAAGAGAAACAAAAGAGAGATGAAGATAATACATGGATATCTAAAAGAGTGACAAGAAGAAGTGTGGATCATCCTAAAGCTAGAAATCAACCATCTCCTGAGCATGTTATGGAAGAGGTCAGTCATGAGCAAAAATAGGATAGCAAAGAAGAGGGAAAAAGGAAGGGCAAGCAGCCAGAATATAAGTTGCAATCTGACATTGAGATAGCCATAGATCTTAATAAGGTTCTTGAAGAATGGATCTTAAACAGTCGCATGGAGTTCACCTTGGGAGAGGTACTTGGCATTGCCAAGTGAGAATTTCATGATGAGGTCATTACATAATTAAGAGGAAGCATCAATTTATTGGTGATACCACTAGTGCATTGTTGCAATTTGAAGAGGAAACTGGTTTGTTGGGTATTCGGGCTGAATATGAGCATGAATAAGTACTTAACTATCTATGCAGGATGCTACTAATTAGTGGAAGCATATGGAAAAGAGAATAAAGTGGCTGAAAATGCATTGTCTTGTAGCAATATGCATGGTGGAGTAAGGCAGATGCAACAATATGGGGAAGAGACTCTAAGATTTATTCCTCAAAGTCATTACACAAGAAATCATTGGGCCAGGGCTACCACTAAAATAGTAGTCAAAATAGGGGAACGTGAAACTCCTTGTGTTGCTTTACTTGACCATGGATCTAAGATTAATATCATTGAACATGGATTGTATGAAAGTGGTGCATGAATTGTGTACATTGATCATGGTTGGCGTATGAGGGCTGCAAGTAATTATTCAGGAGAGCTCTATATCGCATATTCTAATGTAAAAGTGGAAATTGGTGATGTACAAGAAGAGTAACACTTCTTTGTGCAAGATAATTCCTCATATGCGTGATTTTGGGACAGTCCTATATTAAAAGAGTGCATATGGAAACAAAGGTGCTTAATGATGGTTCTACTTATGCAAGAGTCAGAAGCAAGAATGGGAGGAAAGCAGTCCAATTTCTTACTATTTGTGTTAATCATCCTAGAAATCTGTGTTACAACTATATATATCATCTCTCACTTGACTTGGGTCTCACCTATATATACTAACTCTACATCAATATGAATCATTCTTTGGGAGCATGTCTTGTGTATCTCTCTCGTACTCTCTCTCTCTCTCAACATGGTATCAGAGCTATGGATGTGTAGCAACAACAAGGAAGATAAGTTGTTTCATTGTTTATACTTGATTGAATTCTTTGCACAAGTGATGATTTGATACATGAACTTGTTCAAATTAGAAGTATTAGTTAATTTTATCTTTAAAAACAAAACCAGGTCCAGGTGTATAGCTCTCGTAGTGCTCTCGAATCCTGTCAAAACCACTTGTCAATCGGAGTTCTGGATCAAAAGTTATGGCAGTTCAGGATTCAAGACAGCAATTCTGCTCGAACCTGCGATTCTTTATTTAAAACTGTATTTCTAATTACAGTTCAATAATCCCCAATTACAGTTTATTAATCGCTCGTCTTCGTTAATGATGTTGATTACGACAAGCAAAAATCTTGCTATTTTTAGCGATGTTTTATTATCGTTCACGTTCTTTGCTCGACCGAAATAACACTTTTCTTATATGTGTCATCTCGTCTTGCACGTTATGCCTCTCTATTTCGGGCTTTCTTTTTAGTCACTCAATACTTTTCGTTGTTCTTACGTGCATATCCCTATTTTGATTGTCATGCGTCTCAACTACGCTCATCTTGATCATGGTTTGCAGATTCTGCGATCTCATCTTATTTGTTTTCTCTCGACATACAGGCATGGCCAATTGCGTAATTGTTAATGGATATCTGTTTGGTCAACGTTCAGTTCCCTTCTTCCAAGGACAAGGCTTTCCTGGGTGGAAAGCAAAGATGATGCTAATTCTTGAAGGTGACAAATTATTTGATATTGTTTTGGGCGACCTATCTTGCCCAGTTCAACCTATTGATGTGATGAATAACAATTATGTGATTACTGATGGTCCATTATTTGAACAATGGAAAATTGATCATACTGATTGGATTCGTCGTGACAAAGCGGCTCCTCGTTATATATTGTCTGCACTTCCTGACTCACTTATGTTGGATGTCTTTCATTTGGAAACCTCTCATGCTATTTGGGAGTATCTTATCTCAACGTTTGAGAAGAAATCGGTCACTGAAATTTTATATCTCCAAACTTGTTTGAAGAATCTTCAATATAAGGTTGGTACTTCTATGCACTCTCATATCAAGGCTTTTAAAGACATTATCAATCAGCTCGGTGCTACCGACGCTCCTGTTGCTAAAAATCAGATTGTTACTCAACTTCTTCATACCATCAAAGATCCTTTATATGACAATATCATCACTATTTTGTCTAACAAGGATGATATCCACTTTGATAAAGCATGTATATCTCTTATTGAATATTCTCAATGTCATGAGCATCATTTGGAAAAATCTGATGCTGTTTTGGTCACTCGCGAACAAAGGGATTTTGATGCTGCTTTTGTTGTTCGCAAGCGTCCTGCTTCACGTTTTCAGCAGGGTGGACGCTCTAATCCAGGTAGTAAATCTTCTCGTCTTGCTTATCCTAACAAACATTGTTCTTACTGTGATAAGAAAGGTCATGTGGCTTCTGATTGCTGGGCACATCAATATGATGAGGAGCATGGAGTTACTACAAAGCAACATCGCTCGTCCAAAAGTTTTCCTTCTTGTGATTATTGTGCACATACAGATCATCCATCTCGTCGTTGTTATAAACGAAGATATGATGAAGAACGTTCTCGAGCTTATATTGTTCAACAAACTTCAACTGATGATGATAATACTCATCAGGAGCTCAATTTCGTCCATTATGATATCTCTCCAAAAAAGGTACTTCATGTTCATGATGGTTCTCTATTCATCGTTGATTCAGGTGCCACTGGAAACATGACATATCAATCGCAGTGGCTTTACAATTATCATTCTCTTCCTGTCAAGAAGTTTGTTTACCTTGCGGATGATACGACTTGTCAAGTCAAAGGAGTGGGTGATTTATATCTGGGGACTGTTTCATCCACTAGAATATTAAGAGGAGTTCTTCATGTTCCAGATTTGCAAAGAAATCTTCTTTCTGTTGCTCGTCTAGTTGAACTTGGTTTGTTTGTTGGCTTTGATCATAATTAATGTCGTATAGAGAAAGACGGGCATACTATAGCAGTGGCTCCTCGACATGGTAATCTATTTGAGCTATCATTGAACGATACAGTTGCAAATGTTGTTACTGCCCCTGGAGATGCAGATTGCAAATTATGGCATCAACGATTTGCACACTCCGATTTTGCCAAAATTCTTAATCTTCATCGTCATGGTCTTGTGCAAGGTATGGATCTTAAATCTCATCCACGTATAGGAATATGTGAGTACTGTGCACTTGGAAAACACCATCGTTCGCCTTTCCACACTTCTACTTCATCACATTCCTGTGCTCTCTTGGATTTGGTTCATACCGATATTTGCGGTCCTTTTCTTGCCTCAAAGTCTCAATATCGATATTTTATAACTTTCATTGATGATTTCTCACGGTACACACATGTCTATCTTCTTCGACATAAGTCTGAGGCTTTACCTAAGTCTGAGGCTTTACCTATATTTAAACAATACAAGATAAGTGTGGAGCTTCAAACTGGATTCTCTATAAAGACACTTCGCAGTGACAATGGCAGTGAATATGTATCCAATCTATTTGATGACTTTTGTAAGGATCAAGGTATTCATCATGAGTTTACAGTTCCTTATTCTCCTCAGCAAAATGGTGTTGCTGAGCGCAAAAACCGCACGATTCTTAATGCTATACGTTGCATGCTTATACACTCTGGTTTGTCTCGAAAGTTTTAGACTGAAGCACTTCTAACAGCTGTTTTTATTCAAAATCATCTTCCAACTACTGCGCCTGCTGGTAAAATTCCTATAACAATTTGGACAGGGAAGACACCTTCAGTCTCTCACTTTCGCACATTTGGCTGCATTGCTTATATTCATGTGCCCAAGGACACTCGACATAAGTTGGATCCTCCAAGTTTGAAGGTTATTTTTCTTGGTTATTCAGATCATTCCAAAGGTTACAAATTTTATGATCCTTCTTCTCAAAAGGTTATCGTTAGTCATGATGCTATATTTGATGAGAAGACTATGGGTGGCACATGGTCGTCAGATGTTTCAGATGATACACAGTCTTTGCTTAGTGCATTTCCTTACTTGCTTTGTGATTCTACTAATTCTGATGATCATAAACCTCCTTCACCTCCAAAGAAGATTGATGAAAATTTGGAGATCTATGTTGATCTTCCTATTGAGATAGAGCATGGATTCTATTCTATTGAATATGATGTCTTTGATGATGCTATGTCTATCCAAGAGGATCCAATATCATATATGGAAGCTATCAATTCATCTCAAAGGGATCAATGGCAAGAAGCTATGCAAGCTCAGTACGATTCTTTAATCTCCAAAGGTACATGGATTCTTACTGAACTCCCCCCAAATCGTGTTCCTATCAAATGTAAATGGGTTTATAAAACCAAGACCAAAGCTGATGGCTCGTTTGATAAGTTCAAAGCACGACTTGTTGCAAAAGGTTACTCACAGATTGCCGGAGTAGATTATCAAGAAACATTTTTTCCCGTTGTGCGCTCCACAACTGTTCGTATGATTTTGGCTTTTGCAACACTATTTGATCTAGAAATTCACCAAATGGATGTTAAAACGACTTTTCTCAATGGAGATCTTGAAGAAGAAATCTATATGGAGCAACCTGAAGGTTTTATGATTGCAGGAAAGGAGCATCTTGTATGCCAGCTTCATCGTGCATTATATGGATTGAAGCAAGCCTCTCGTGCTTGGTATATTAAGATTGATCAGTTCCTCACATCTAAAGGTTTTGTTGCATGTTTTGCTAATCCAAATCTTTACATCAAAAGGGAGGACAAATATTTTATTATTCTTGCTCTATATGTTGATGATACTATTCTTGTGTCAAATAATATTGCTTTCTTGGATGCTATGAAGAAGCTATTATCGACTGCATTTGAAATGGTGGATCTTGGTGAGATACATTCTTGTTTGGGTATTCAAGTTCAATGACACCGACAACAAGGCATTCTTCTTCTTCGCCAAACAAAGTTTATTAATGATATTGTTAAGAAGTTTGGGTTGACAAATGCGCACTCTGCCAACACTCCCATTTTCAAGCTCTACTAAGGGTACATCTACAACACACAATGAAGAATCAGCCATTCATCAATCTTTTGCTAATCTTGTTGGTTGTCTTCAATTTATTGGTTTAAACACAAGTCCAAATATTTTATTTGCAGCTAACTTTTTGGGACAGTATCTTTCTTCCCCTTCCACTATTCATTGGAGTGCTGCAAAACGTATTCTTAAGTACCTCAAGGGTACTAAGGAATTTGGTCTTATTTATCGTCGTCAAGAGGATTCTTCTTTATCTTCTTCAACTTCTCTTGACCTTATTGGATATACAGATGTTGATTGGGCAAGTTCACACTTATCCATGCGATCTACAAGTGGGAATTGTTTCTTTGTAAATGGATGTTTGGTTTCTTGGTCCAGTAAGAAACAACGATGTGTTGCGGTTTCTACAACTGAAGCTGAATATGTTGCTACATCATTAGTAGCTCGCGAGCTAGTTTGGCTTCGACAACTACTTGCAGATTTGGGACATCCTTCATCATCTAGGACACCTCTTCGATGCGATAACCAAAGTGCTATTAGTCTTACCAAAGACTATATACAACATAGTAAATCAAAGCATATTGCTATTCATTATCATTATGTTCGACATGAAGTCAAGAAAGGTTCCATTATGGTGGAGCATTGTCCTAGTGATCAAATGGTTGCAGACATCTTCACAAAAGCTCTTAGTGAAGCTCGCTTTAGCTCATTAAGACATGCACTTGGTATTGTTCCAAGTTCTTGTCTCACTGATTGAGGCATGTATCATTGTATTCAAGAAAACTTTATAGTAAACTATTTTTGTATCGTAGGTATGTGTAGGGGCTCGGGTTTTTCCCTTGTTCTCCCCAAGGGTTTTTTCACTCGCAGCCAGAGACCTTTGTTTGAGTGGGGATGTTACAACTATATATATCATCTCTCACTTGACTTGGGTCTCACCTATATATACTAACTCTACATCAATATGAATCATTCTTTGGGAGCATGTAATGTGTATCTCTCTCGTACTCTCTCTCTCTCTCAACAGCTACAAGCTGCAGTCTGACATAAAGACTGGACGGATCTAAAGCGGATCCTAGAAGAAAGGATTCTTTGAAGCAGAATTGAATTTACATTAGGTGAAATTCTTAGAATTGCAAAACGAGGATTTCATGATGTAATAATTGATGTAATTAAAATAAAAAGACAATATGTTGGTGAGAAAACTGAAGAATTTGTGCATGCTTTTTTGCAAGCACTTCATGTGTATTTGCAGGATGAAGAGAAACTGAAAACTCAAGGGATTCGATTAGAGGAAATCAAAGAATTGATTGCAACCATAGAAGCCAAAGATGAAGACATCTATGAAGCAAAAATTGAAGAAGCTATTGCAGAGAATGTTATGGTGGGGTCTTCTCAATTCAATGAGCAGCCCATGCATAAGAGAGAAGCTCATCTTCACAACATGCAAAAAGAGAATGATGCTCATTTTATTCCTAGTAGTCACTACTCCCATACCCATTGGGCAAGGGCAACCACCGAAACCGTTGTCAAGATTGGAGAAAGAGAGACTCCATGCATTGCCCTTATAGACCATGGCTCGGAAATCAACGTCATGTCAAGAAGTCTCTATGAGAATGGCGGATGGCCCATAGATGTGGACCCAGGATGGCGCATGAAAGTAGCCAATAACTCCTATGGTGATCTCTATGCGGCATGTCCTTATGTACAAGTTACTATTGGTAATGTAAAAGATGAATTTCATTTCTTTGTTCAAGATTCCTGCAGCTATCCTATCATTCTTGGTCAACCTTTTCTTTCTAAGTCTCATTTGGAGATAAAGGCCCTTGATGATGGTTCATCATATGCTCGGATAAGAAGTAAGGATAATGATAAAGCTGTCCAATTTTTGACTGTATGTGTAAATCATCACTGGAATAGAGATCAATTGAGAGATCATCCTATACCTCCTAATGCTCGAGAATTTAAGGGTTTTTGGATAGCACTGCTATAATTGGAGGCTATGGCGGTGCTTCATGTCAAAAAAAATTTCCTCCACATGTAAAGGGGGCTATGCCAAAAGCTGACTTGCACGTTTTCACGACCAACAGTATGGGCTGTTATAAACAGTTTTCAACCATGAATAGGGCTGAAAGAAAGCATTTATGTCATGTGAAACGGGAGCTGAAGCAAATTGATGTTTTGGCTGAAAATGAAGAAATTTCAGGGCTATTTCATGGGCTGATTTATAATGATACATTGGCTGAAATACATCCATGCAAAAAATCAAGCTGGAAATCAGTCCATACAAGTATGCACATTGGATATTTATGACATAATTCAAGATTTTGCAGATCAAGAAGCTTTTGGACAGCCAAACAAGGATGAGGTAAGAGTAGAAACAAAGTATAAGATAGTTGACAGGAAGGTCAAGCCGGTGGCTACTCCACTACCTCCCGAAAGTGAAGGACTAGCAGAAAGGGCATCCAAATAGCCAAGCCTTCGTGATCCCAAAGATATTGGCAACCAATTTAAAGCTGAAAGTTTACAAGAGCTAAAAATTGGTGAAGACTCTTTTCTCTTACCGGCTGAAAAGCAAATCTTCATGCAAATATTAAAGAAACATGGAAAAGCTTTTTCATTTTAGCCACATGAAATTGGCAATGTGGATCCAAGTGTTGTGGCACCAATGGTGATTTTCACGGTCCCACACATTCCTTGGAATCTTAAACCAATTCCGGTACCAAGGGCTCATTTGCCTAAGTTACTCGAGCTTTTAAATGAAAAGATAAAGATGTGAATATTGGAGCCATCTTCGGCTCCATATTCCAACCGATGGTTTATTGTGCCTAAGAAGAATGGATCTTTGTGATTCATTCAAGATTTACAGCCTGTCAATAAAGTCACTATTAGAAATGTTGGTTCAGGGGCCAATTGTTGATGAATTTGCTAAGGCTTTTGCAGGTAGAGCAATTTATTCCATGGGTGATTTATATTCGGGTTATGGCCAATTTCATCTTGCTTTGGAAAGCCGAGACATTACCACAATGAAGAAGCCTCTTGGTTTAGTCCACATGTGTACTCTACCTCAAGGAGCTACAAATTCAGTAGCTCACATGATGAATGCCATGCAAAAAGTATTTAGAGATTATATTCCCCAACTAACTCTTCCTTTCCTTGATGATGTATCGATCAAAGGATGTGAAATTCATGAGAAGAATGAAGAACTCAATGAGCTTGGATGTCGCAAGTTTGTTTCCAATCATATTAATGATTGTGCTCAAATCTTGTCTAAATTAGAAGAATTCCATCTTACTCTTTCAAGTGCTAAATCTGTTTTTGGAGTCGAAAAAGTTCTTGTGGTAGGGCATATGTGTGGTCTATATGGTCGAAAGCCTTCTCCAACCAAGATTGATGCTATCAGCAAAATGCGGGAAATATACATAAATGTTTTGGGAGGTGAGAAGATTTCTTGGAGCATGTGTTTTCTATCTTATTTGGATCCCACATTTTGCTCATGTTGTTGAAAAACTTTATCAACTGCTAAGAAAAGGCCAAAGGTTTATATGGGAAAAAGAGCATACTCAAGCTACTCGAAAATTGAAGAAATTATTGATTTCTACCCCCACCTTAAAGAGGGCTAATTACACTAATGGACAACCTATCATACTCACAGTGGACACAAGTCCTATTGGGATAGGATGGGTAGTCGGTCAAGATGATCTTTAGGGCAACAGATATGCAATTCGCTTTGGAGAAAAGGTTCTTAATGAACGTCAAAGAAGGTATGCTCAAATTAAAAGAGAACTTTGGGGAGTTGTAACTACATTGAAATGTGACCAAGAGTACATCATGGGCGCACATGTAATAGTTGAAACAAATTGTCTTCCACTCTTGGGCATGATTGCCAACTGCTCCACTCCTGACATAGCCATGCTAAGATGGATAGCCTATATTAAATCCTTAAATCCTGATTTGAAACATATTGCAGGAAGAGATAATCCAATTGCAAACATGCTTTTGTGTGCCAGATATAAGGATGAAGAAGAGATGATGGATGAGGAAGAAACAGAGTCTATATTTGCTAAAAATGATGCTGTAATTGCAGGTTCAGATCTGAAAACAGCAAGTACAACTGTGCCTAATGATGGTTCAGCTATAAAAAATGCAGGTACATCATTAATTACAGCAAGTACAACAAGTTCAGCTACTGTAACAAAATTTACAGTAGTAAAGAAAGAAGAAACAACCATGGAAGGACGATGGGTAGCTGAAAGACAGCATGCTCAATGTTTTGTTATTATTTGTTTGCACTTTGAAGAAGAATATTATGTAGGTGATTGGCTAAAAATTGGCTAATTTCTGAGCACTATGACAAAGAAGGAAGATTGGACTAATGAAGAGTTCAAGAGAATCAGGAGAAAAGCTTATGGCTTCTTTCTCAAAGATGGCTACCTTTGGAGGCATGCAAAAAAGAAAGGAAGAGCGCATGTTCGTGTCTTAGGAGACAAGAAGACTCAAAAACAGGTCATGCAAGAATTTCATGAAAGCCTATTGGCTTTCCATAGAGGCATATGGGGCACATTTGCTAAAATAATTTTGGTGGCAAAACATGTATAAATACATTTAGCATTTTATTGAGTCTTGTCATGTTTGTCAGATGTACTCTATGGTTAAGCATAGAGATGGGCTTCAGCCTACCTTTCCTTTATCCATTCATTACAGATGGGTTATTGATTTAGTTACCATGCCTACAGGAATTTGGAACATGAGACATCTAGTACTTTTGCTAGAGAAGATCTCACAAATCGGGTGGAAGGAGAAGCCTTGACAACAAAGTCTACTCAAGCTGTTTGTAGATTTTTACTTAAAGAGATATTTTGCATGTATGGCTATGTTGCCAAAGTAACTGCTGATAGAGGAGAATTGGATGCTGATGAGGCTCACCATTTCTTTACTCAATTGGGAATCATACTATCTCTTACATCAGCCTACAATCCTGAAGGCAATGGTAAGAGTGAATGAGGCCATCAGCCAATTCTCAAAGCATTGGAAAAATCTTGCAAAGGAAAGATGAGAGAATGGCCTAGAATGCTTCCATTCGCGTTATGGACTGATAAACTATCCATAGTGCAGTAACAGGTTATATGTCGGCTTAACTAATATATGGGCAGCCACCTATTATGCCTATTGAGGAGTCTATTATCACATGGAGTATCTTGCCTTGGGATGAAGGCATAAATAGAGAAGAGCTGCTGCTTTTGCACATAAGGTAGCTTGAAAGAAGGCCAGAAGATGTCAAGACAGCCATTGAAAGGCTAAAGACAGCAAGATTGAAGAATAAGAAGAGGTTTGACAAGCATCATCGACTCCGTCCAAGAGCTATTCAAGAGAATGATTGGGTATGTGTCTATGATAGTAGCCTGGACAATCAATATAGTGCTCATAGGAAGTTAGCCAAGCGATGGTTTGGACCATATGTGGTGAAAGTAGTACATGATAATGCTACTTATACTTTGGCTGAAATGGATGGGACTATGGTCAAGATACCAATACCCGGTAAACGTATCAATCTCTTCAAACGAAGAGAGTCTTCTGCTTATGAGCTTGATGACTTCGATGTGAGCCATCTACTTGAAGACAAAAAAGATGAAGAAGATTTAGAGGATGAAGATGAAGATATGTCAGAAGAAGAGCCTCCTTAACCTGCAATTTTGTAAAATGGCACATGCCGGAGGATGTGTAGGTTAGGAGGGGGTGAATGTCAAAGAGTTTTTTGTTCATGGTATAAAACATAGAGTTCTTATGTTTGCTGAAGAACTTTATTAGGATTCACATGAGGAACTTTCATACATAATTCAGTCATTGTTACCCAACAACCGACTTAGATATCACTTAGTTTCATAAGTTCTTTTGTAACTGTCATACAATTTTTAGTTGTACCATGTATATTGACAAAAATTAAGTTTATAGGAACCCACAACTTGATCAACTAGAGGTAATTGACAGTTTGCAGGCTAAGTCACATTGATTCAAGAGGAAAATTTGGTTGGAAATCAAGAGAAGTGCCAAAAGTTCACTAGGTTTTTGTGGGACCTAAAAGAATGGTCTTATATGACTTATAAGTGACCTAAATGGTCAAACTAAAGAGTGGGAGCTGAACAAGATGTAGCCCGCATTTTTCGGTGCAAAAAACAGACCTGCATACCTGTGGGCTATGGTGCATGCTCCAAAGCATGCAAACTCAAGGCAAACTGAAGCTGAAGAAGGAGATACAAACAAGGAAGGTGAGAGCTCTTCTTGCCCATCCATTTGGTATGACGAAAATGAGTTGTATGACAGTCCATAAAAGGGGGAAACCTGAGAAAAAGTATTTAGCCTACTCTTATGTACGTCTTCTCTCATTCTTTTACCATATTCATGGTCCAATGAAGCCCCATCTTGTACCCAAGTACTTGAGTGACTTTCGGGGCAAACAAAGGGGAGGATTTTGAAGGTGTATGGGCTGTTTTGGATTTAAAAAACCAGTCATAAATAGGGCAACCCACTGTTCTTGTCCATTTTGATGAGTAAATAAGTGATTTATGTGTTGTAAGAGAGGGAATTGACCTCTTAACTTTAGGGCTTCATTTGTGAATGATTCAAGAAGCTTATTCTTGGGATTATGTGCACTTTTGGAGCTTGATTATGGGCTAGAAATTATTATTTTAAAACAGGGATGAAGTAAAATTTTCGCTTTGTCAATGCATTTCATGAGTTTTTGATCTATGTCTTGGATGTATTTGAGTCTACCATCAAAATACTTGTATCTTGGAGTTGTTATCCATTCATGTTCATGAAATAGAAACCGTTTGAGCTTGCATTTGGAATATGCATTTGGATTAAATCTGAGATTATTCCCAAATGTATAGGCTTATTATCTGCATATGCATTTGATGTGATCAAGACAAAGTCTTTCATTCCATTCATGTATGCTAAATAAAAGAAAAAGCTTGAGATCTTCTTCTTCAACTAAGTCATCTTAAAAACCCAAATCTTATCAAAACCAAATATTTTCTCCTTCTCCTAACCTTGAATCCCACACTCCTCTTCTGCTCTAAACCCTCGAGGAAGACCTTCAACCCCCAACACGACGACAACATCGTCATCAAAATTCATGCAAAACAGGAGATAATTAGGGTAAAGGAGAGTTAACCGAGCTTAGTTTGGGGTTAAACTGTGATTACTTTTCAAAAGAGGTCTTCCTTTCCTCTTTCTCCAAGCTTTGGCCAAGCTTCCATGGAGTTCTTCAACTGAGATTTTCTCTTTATTCACTGATCCTTGCTCTCCTTCAACAATGGCTTGCATAATGGCCTTCTACAGGTTGCATACCATTTTCTTGACTGGAGGATCAGCCACGTGTGTAGGACAGCAACCCGAAATTTGCGCTGATTTTTTTTAGCCTTGTTTCTCACTAATCTTCAGCTAATCTCTAGCACTGATGCTTCTCAATGGTCTTTGGCATTGATTACTTCAACCCTCTGATGTGTAGACTCCAAAATGGGGCTATATTCTTCATCCTTTCTCTCTCTTGAAACCCTACATGAATAGTCCATGGGCAGCCATTAAAGCTTCAGCCCAAGCTCTCATTCTTCAATAATTTCTTGAGGATTCTTCATGAATTCAGTCTATGGCATCATCTTAGTGAGGATTCTTCAACAAATTGCAAATATTTCAGCCCATGGAGGACATTGGAGCTCATATTGAAGGTTTATTTTGGGGCTTTTCTTCAAGAGGCTTGAATCTTTGGTATTCAAGTGTTCAAGCAAGCTTGAGGCATTGATTCTTCATAGATTTGAGCATATTGAAGCTCATATGGACTAATTTAGTGGATATTTCAAACTTCATGTGGTGGATTCATGGTGGATTTATGGTGGATTTTGAAGAATTTTTTCATCAATGGGATTGGTGCTGACATTTATCATCTTCTTCAAGCTTAATCAAGGTACTTCTCTCGCTTAATCTTTGAAATCTCTCAATAGTCCACTTGTTAATGCTTTTTCACTTTGTTTATGAGAGATTATTGATTAATTAATTCTTTGAATTAATCAATAGATCAGAGATTAGTGTTATTTTCCATTAATCTTAGCCTATTCCATTGAATTTTAGTATTGATTCAATCATAACCTCATCATTGGTATCATTTGCCAAGTTTGATACATAACTTTGACTTATTTGGTTGAATTCATTTGCCTAAGCTGAAATATTGTAAAAGGGTAAGTACTAAAGCAATCAATGAGTCACTGAATTGCATTGGTAAGACCCTTTCCTTATCTAAATTTTCCAAATTTCATTCAATTGCATCTCATGAAAAGGGCTGAATGAATATTTCAGCAATGCATTTTATACTGGTTGATTAGAATAGAATGCCATTGCCATGTTGATATACCCACCGAAGAAAAAGGTGGATGCTGGGGGAGATAGTGGGAGAAAAGAGAGGTGACCCTCCCTCACTATCAAAGATCCCAAAGGGGTGCAACCAATCAACCCGAGGGAAACTTTGCCCACCTCCCGATGATTCGAAGCCCGTGTAGGGAGCCTGTCATGCCGTTTTATCCCTCACATAGGTATAGCAAGTGGAGAATTGAAGATTGAAGAGTTTCCAAAGACTCAAGTATCTTCAAGATCAAAACAAGGTAAAACATGGATTTCACAAGGCACTACAGGGCATTTACAAGTTGTTATAGATACACCCTTCATTACTGAAGTATAGGTGTAGGTACTACAAGGTACCCACAGGTTCTACTCAGCCTTCTACATGGTTTGGTAATCATTTGGGGTTACTATTTTACCTTACAAGGTCAAAATAGGCCATTTACAAGTCAAAACAGGGTGTAGGCCTAGACAATTCAGATTCGGAGATTGAGTTGCATAATTTTTTTTCCTAAATGTGTTATAGCGTGCTATAGCTCATCTCAAAGAGAGCATTCTTGCCTTCTATTTGAACTAAAAAATTTTAAAATCAGAGTTCCCTAGCAAAAGTTATAGCCATTTTTCTAACAGGGGGTACTGTAGGTGTGTACTATTATGGCAGGGCATAAGAGTAAAAATAAAGTCCATGATGATTATGCTCAGTAAATCAGAGATTCATGTTGGATAATGTACCTCAAGAGAGCACTGAAGAGTCTCAACAACAAGGGGAAATCAGTATACTCAATGATAACTTGTGTATACATGAACAAAGGCATAGAGTGTTAGCTATATATAGTCTGTCTATATATAGCACCCCTGTTAGCTATATATAGTCTATCTATATATAGCGCCACAGGTCCCCTCTATATATTCCTATCATGTGTGCTCAGTTGACACACTTCTATGCTTCCACTTCCGGTGTCTCATATCTCTCTTCTCTCCTCTCTTCCTTTTGTTTCTCGTCTTCCTCGCAGTTTCCAACATGGTATCAGAGCGCACAAATACGCCTGAGCCGTTGTGACCTCAAATTGCCCCATCCTGAACTTTAGACTTGTCTACGTGCATTGCTCCCACCATGGATCCATGAGAGCAGCACTCAAACGCAACTGCTCCCGAGCCTAAGCATGCCGATGGAGATAGCACTCCTCTCGTTTCTGCAGCGCAACAGGAAGAGATGCCGCATGAGCCTCTCTAGAGAAGGTGGATTGGCCCGCAGCACTCCTCCCGTTCCTGCAGCGCATCGATCACTCTCAGATTCCTTGCCTTTATGTGTTTGTGGAGATCCAGATGGATATCTTGCATCAAGTTGATACTATCCGGCTGAATTTTGGCAAGGATGAAAAGATCGCCCTTGCCAAGACAATACAGGTTGGCCCTGCCATACATGTTGTCAAGGCTGCTCTGGCTGACCTCTTTGCAGTTGTTCTTGTGCCGCATGCTAAGCCTCTCTTTGGTGGAGAGGTTAGCTATATATAGTCTGTCTATATATAGCGCCCCTGTTAGCTATATATAGTCTGTCTATATATAGCGCCCCAGGTCCCCTCTATATATTCCTATCATGTGTGCTCAGTTGACACACTTCTAGGGTTCCACTTCCGGTGTCTCATATCTCTCTTCTCTCCTCTCTCCTTTCGTTTCTTGTCTTCCTCGCAGTTTCCAACATAGAGAACTTCATGAGGCCCTATTATCAAGAATGGAGCAAATGGTTTTGTCATTAATCAAACAAAGTCTTCCATTGAGAAGTTAGTAGATTCAACAACTCAAACAAAGGCTTCTATTGACAAGTTGGTGGAATCCAATGCTCAAATTATGGCTCAGTTCTCCCAATGGATGTAGATACAAATGGGATCTAAAGAAGCCAAGGAGAAAGCCTATTCAAACAGTGAGCCTTCAGTCCCACTTCAACCATCTAACCAAAATGGTCATGGTCATGGAATTATTGGATGAAGAGGCATTCCACATAGCCAATATGAAGTAGGTGAGACTTCACAAAGGCATGATGACTATTTGGGCAGTTTGAATGGAGCCAGCTCTCAAGCTTTTGGGCTGAATACTCAACGTCCTAGGGATCCTCTACCAACAGGAGGATTGCATAGTGGTTCTCAACTACCTATTGGGAGATTCCTATCTCAATTTTGGGGTTCAATGCATGGTACTCATGATCAATCTATTTTGGGATAACAACCATTCCATGAAAGAGAGTTGAAGGACAATATCATTTTAGCCAAGTTTAATGGTTAGTCATATTCACCATCTTATTTAGAGGAGTGGACCTCTAAGATGGAATCTTACTTTGGCATATTCCCTAAAACTGATGACATGAAGATTCATTTTACTTCTTTGCATTTGGAGGGATTTGCCCATACTTGGTGGAGGTATATAAAAAGGGAAAACATACTTATAGAGAATTGGGAAGATTTCAAGGCACTTATGGCTAAAGTATTTGTCTCCCCTCTTGAAAAAGAGAAATTGGCATGGAGATGGTATGGTTTGGAATAAAGAGGCCTAAGTGTAAGAGAGTACATTAACCAATTTCTCAAACTAACCATGTATGTAGAAAGCATCAATGATGAGGCTAAGCTCCACAAGTACATGTATGGTTTAGAGCCATTTTTATCAACTGATGTCATGGCACAAAACCCTACTTCTCTCTTTAAGCCTATTGAGCTTGCAGAGCGCTATGGAAGGAAATATAGAAGAGAATCTTCATTTCAACCTAGTTTTGGATAGCCAAGGACTGTTTTTAAATAGGGGAAAGTTGGTAACACTTATGGCAGCAATCATGTGCCAAATGGGAGTTTAAGGATACCAACTTATCCACTATTCAATGCTTTTAGACCTCAAAGTAATTTCAGGACAGCAAATAGTCCTAGACTTGACTTCAAACAAGGGGACAACAAGCCTAAATCCATTTTAGCAAACATGAATCCTAAGTCTATTCCTATGGATCTTTACAAAGAAAGAAAGAAGAAAGGCTTATGTTTCAAGTGTGGGAAAAAGTATACACCTGATCATGCCTCAAAGTGTGTATATAAAAATGTCAAACCCAAGCTTCAGAGTATGTTAGTCTTTGAGGATCTGGAAGATGAGATGGATGAAGCTAATGCAATTGCACTCAATGCTAAAAATGAAGATCTTGAGGAAGAAGTTGGGAAAGAGTATTTCTATGATCCAACCGACTCTTTTCCTTTTGATCCAGATGGAAGTGTTCCTTTTGATCTACTTGTCATGAGCCACTTACTGCCACTAGTTGTTTTATTTTCATGGATGCTTGGACAGGTTCTAAGAGCCCTAATATACTATGTATGAAGGGTAACATTCATGGAAAGGCTATGTTCATTCTGATAGATAGTGACATTACCCATAGTTTTGTGAATAAGTCCATTATGGACAAGTTGAATTGTATTCCCACAGATTTACAGTAGCACATTAGAGTTTAAGTGGCCAATGGTAAAGAAGAAATTAGCACATAGATATGCCCATAGGTTTCTTTACAGTTGGCTGAAAATTTTGAAGCAAAAGTAAACCTGATTACTTTGGAAATGGGGCCTATAGACATTGTACTCAGTTGTGATTGGTTGATGACATTAGGCAGGATCACTATGGATTTCTCATAGTTATATATGGTGTTTATCTTCAATGGATTGCTCATCCATTTACAGGAAATTCCTAGTAGATCAGATTTTCAGCTTATTACCATTCAACAACTCAAAAGGGAGTACAAGAGGCATTCACAAATATTTGTTTTGCATTTGAATAAAGAGATGCAAGATCAGCCCAATAATTCAGCAAACCATCCAATCTTGACAGCCCTTCTTGAGGAGTATAGGGATTTGTTTGAGGTGCCTACTTCATTGCCTCCCAAGAGAGAAGTAGATCACCCTATTGATTTCGAGCCCAACTCTATTGATTTGGAGCCCAACTCAAAGACAATAAATAAGCCACCTTACAGATTATATAAGTGTGAACAAGAGAAAGTAGCCAAGAAAATCAAGGAACTTCTTGAGATGGGATTCATTGAACCAAGTTCTTCACCTTATGCATCTCCAGTTCTATTAGTCAAAAAGAAAGATGGATCTTTCAGAATGTGCATTGACTACAGGGATCTTAATAAGGTCACAGTGAAGAACAGGTATCCGATACCTAAGATTGATGATTTCCTTGATGAGCTCAAGGGGGCTCGATTCTTTAGGAAGATTGATTTGAGGTCAAGGTATTATCAGATTCACATGCGAGAGGGTGATAAAGTCAAGACTGCTTTCAAGACTGATCAAGGGCTCTATCATTTCTCAGTGATACCATTTGGTCTTACAAATGTCCAGCTACCTTCCAAAGCTTGATTAATAAGATTTTGCAACCTTTCCTCTTTCAGTTTGTCTTGGTGTTCTTTGATGACATTTTGATCTACATTAGGACTTTACAAGATCACTTAGCACATATGAGGAGGGTTTTTTATGTATTGAGACATCACATGCTTTTTGCTAAGGAGAAGAAATGTTCTTTCATGCAGATTGAAGTGAAATACTTGGGACATATTATCAGTGAAAAAGAGATACGGGTTGATCCCAAGAAGGTGTAGTGTATAAAAGATTGACCAATACATAATGATTGGATTGAAAAACTACAGGAGGCTTATCTTTTGGATGAAGAATTTAGCCTTATTTTTCAAAAATTATAGCAAGGTTTTTTGGAAGAAAACTTGTATTATCAGTTTAAAAATGGCCTTATTTGGTTGAAAGGCAAGATTGTCATTCCTTCTACCTCTTCTTTTACACGAAAAATTATGGAGAAACTACATTCTTTGCCTTTAGCTAGACATCTAAGAGTTTTCAAGGCCTATGATAGGATCAGTAAAAGTTTCTATTGGAAAGGACTGTGGAAAGATGTCAAGGACTTTGTCATGAAGTGTATGCCTTCTCAGCAAAATAAGGACAGCACCCATAAGCTAAGAGATTTTTTATAGCCATTACCTATTCCTACATGTAAATGGACTCACATTACTATGGATTTCATTACTCGCTTTGCCTACTACCAAGAAGGGATAGAATAGTATTTATGTGGTGGTAGATAGACTCACCAAGGCAGCCCATTTTATCCCAACCAAGATCCAGTTTACTGCCTCTCAAGTGGCCAGTCAATTTATAGAGTAAATTTCTAGACTACATGGATTATTGCAGGTGATTGTTCATGATAGAGACTCAAAGTTTATGAGTAATTTTTGGCAGGTGGTATTTACATCTATGGGCACTAAATTGGTCCCATCTACTATCTATCATCCACAAACTGATTGGACAGACAAAAAGAGTTAATAAATGGTTGGAGACTTATCTTTTCCATTTCTGCTATGATGTCCAAACTTCATGGGATTCTTGGTTACACCTAGCTGAGTTTGCTTACAACAATTCTACCCATGCTAGTATTGGAGTTTCTCCCTTTGAGGCTTTGTATGGCTATAAGGTGCCCTTACCCGCAGTCATATTTAATGAAAGGATCAACCCTCATGGGAAGGAAAAGTTGAAAAGAATGCAAACCCTTCTTCAGCAATGTAAGATGAATCTTAGGAAAGCTCAATACCAAATGAAGATGTATGCTGATGAAAGGAGGCAGCCTTTAGAGTTCCAAGAAGGAGAGATGATCTTACTGAAGGTGCCCAAGTCTAGGTACTCGACATTAAAAGATGGATCTAATAATAAGGTTGCTCACAGGTTTTATGGCCCCTACCAGATCATTGGAAACTTAGCATACAGATTAGAGCTTCCTTATTTCACAAAGATTCACAATGTCTTTCATGTTAGTCATCTCAAGCCTTTCTAAGGTGATCCAATGGATATAATTGATGATGTGCCACCTATTGATGAAGAGGGTCTTATTCAGTACATCCTAGAGGCTGTTATAGGTCAGCATGAGAAGAAGCTTCAATCTCGTTCTATCATGGAATATTTGATCAAATGGAGAGTTATACCACCTGAGGAAGCTTCTTGGAGGCCTGATTCTATATCGGATGAGTTTCCTTTCTTAAGGGATACATTAGTGGCTAGAGCCTATTGATTATGGAGCTAGTTTTGGTGCAGACAAGATCAGGACAGCACATTGTATTAGAATAGTTTTATTGTGCCTAATTTTCAGAATTAAGCTATCTACATGGGCTTAAAGTACTCTTCAAGAGCTATGTTTTGATATATGGCACGCCTCATTTAGACACTTCTATTAGAAGTTATGGCAGATTTGGTCCAGTAGGGTCTATTTACACAACAAGCTATCTACTTCATTTTGAGATTATCTGTTGAAGATTTTACGGATCCATATACTTTTGAAGTGTTCCAGATCATGTATATAGCTGAGGCCTACTCTTGTTCTTCAATTTTAGTCCATATGTTGGTATTTTTCCATTTGTAAAGCTATTAAAACAGAGTAGTACTCTGTTCTATCCATCCTTTTCTAGTCTTTCAAGTTTTTTTTTAGGGCAAATTTTTTTGGAAATGTATGGATTGAAACAAGTTGGGAATAAGGATTTAGTGTAAAAATAATATTGATGTTATGCCAGGTCACACTAACATTGGTATAAAAGGAGAGGACATATAATTTTTCATATCTTTTGACATGTTAATACGATTAATGTCCTCTCCCATCTTGCTTACAACTTCTATGGCTTCTTTCTCTTTCATGTCTTTCTCTCTCCAATTCTAGTCTCTCTCTCTTCTTGTCACTCTCTTTCTCTCTCTTCTACAGTCTTCTCTCTCCTCTTTCTCTCTCTCTAGTTCTCTCTCTAACAAGTATTAGCTACTGCTTAGTTCAAATATAGGATGAGAAATGGTATCATTCGATTGCATTCACTAGTTGTGAAAATTGGATGTGACCAAAATCAATCAAACATATATGGAAAAATTATGCCTCAATATGATCTTTTCTATGAAAAAATTTAGATACTATATCCTATACAAGAAGGTAGTCATTTATACAAAGGTAGAAGGGCAGCTGAGGTTACTATTGAACAAGTTGTAGCTACCTAATTACCTAGCCAAGTAGTTAGTCACTTTGCATGAATTCAATTATGAGATTAAGAGTAAGCCTTTGAGATTGTAAGGTATCTTAGAATGTATTGTAGACTTTGGGAAGTCAAAAGAAGTATTGGCTGAGCCTAGCAACCTTGAGAATTTATATAAATAGACATAGCCTCCATCCCATCCTAGTATGCTACAATAATGTAGTATCCATTCACAAGAAAGATTAAAGCCTCTTTTCCTAAGGCTAATAAAAGGAAAATTAAATAGCAAGCCTTAAAGTTTACCTTAATTGCAATAAGACTATATCAGCAAGGGGTAGATGATGTTTACCGTTGATGTGTCATGCCTGATAAAGTTTCATTCATCTTAGAAGAGTATCATGACTCCACTTGTGAAGGCACTTTGTTGGATGGTTGACTATACAAAAAGCCTTAAGAGCCAGACATTGATGGCCATCCATCTTCTAGGATGCATGTGTATATGTAAAGAGATGTCATATATACCAAGGGCATGATAGTAAAGAGAATCATAAGCACCCAATGACTCCTATTATGGCTTTATTATCATTTGCAAAGTAGGTCATTGACTCTATAGGTCCAACTACCTCATCGTGCTCTATACAAAAGAGGTATATCATAATAACAAACTGACTATTTTACAAAATTGTTAGAAGCATGAGTGATGAGGAAGAATGATACAAAGGAGACAGCTAGCTTCCTTTTTGAAAAGATAATTTGTCACTTTGGTCCACCAAAAGAGTTGGTATCATACAGTGGAACTCATTTCCTGAATAAGTTGATCAAAATCTTGATTGAGTCTTAGTAGATTAAGCATAATAAAATGACACCTTACAATCCATAGGCGAATATGCAAGTCAAAAGCATCATTAAGCAGCTTGTGGTAATCTTGTCAATGATTGTTTTAGAAAAGAAACGAGATTGGGAAAGGAAATTATACATGGCTATATGGGTGTACAACACGATCTTTAAACAAGGTACTAGCCACACACGATGGAGAGAAGTTTGTATTACCCCTTGAGAACAAGGTATCTACAATAAGACTCGTGGGCCAACCATGATTTGGAGGATGAAGCTGCACTTTTTGAATACTTTACAACCTTAGCATATCTCAATAAGCTTAAATTTTAATGTTTATTACATTACGAGGCCAAGCATTGTATAAAATAGCTTATCAAGTGAAAGTAAAAAATATGCCTTTACAAAATGGAAATTTGTATTATACTATGATGCATGTAGAGATCTTTTTCCTAGGAATTAGAGCTTAAGTGGGATGGTCCCTATAGAATAGTTAGAATAGGTAAAAATAAGTCCACTACATTATTACCAAATTTACAAGGGGTGGAATTTAAGAATAAGACTAATCTTAACAAGATTAAGCCTTATTATCTATAAGCATACTAATTAGATGAATACCCTTGTAGATTTATATTGTGTGGATTTGAAATCTCAAGAGAGGTTAAACTAATTGATGGGGCAGCTAATACCCTATTTGGAGCACCCATACTTGGAACAAAGATACTATGAAGGAAGGCTTGTTTGGTGGAGCAAAGGGTATGAGGTGATTGAGCAAGAAGATGGGACATTTGTTTGGAAAATTAAGATGTTCTACCATCATTGCTCGAGAATCCTGACAAGTATCCATGTAGGTTTCAATGAAGAAGGTGGGATGGAGCCTTTGATTCACCCTCTAAATATGCTAAACTTTGATTATCATAGTTATGAATAGAGGAATTGACAATGGTTGGCTATGTAAACCCTTTATGGAACTATACATTGTATTTTGATGGAGCGTTTAGGGGTCTCAATAAGAAAGAGAGTATCAAGGTAGTCATGAGAAATCCCCAACATAGGGTCACAATAAAATTAGCTGCCTACCTTGGGGTAGGATTTAGTAACAATATGGAAAAATATAAATCCCTAGTAATAGGACTGAACATTGCTAAAAGAGGCGTACTTTCCAATTATTAGTAAAGAGGGATTCCCAATTAATATTGAATCAACTAAATGGGATGTACACGATACACAATCCTATTCTTTGTATGTATTATTGGGTAGCTATAGACCCAATCATCGAGTTTGAAAGAGTGTCTCTTTAAGTGGTTCCATGACATTGGAACCAGTTTACTGATTCAATAATGAATTATACTTATGAAGAATACCTCTTTTTCAACTATGGTCTTGGCTCTGATATGTCTCTTGATGATGAGATAAGACTTGGCCGATCATGGGGACTCTTATTTGAATATGCTTTATATAGTAGGCAATGGTTAGTTTGGATAATTAAGAAAGTAGCCAAGATCCATCTATCATTATTATCCTAGACCCATAGGCTCATCAGACGACATGTTATTATACACGCCTCTTGTTGTATATATAGGAGATATGGTTCATAATTCAATGTATCTTGTTTAGGGCCAAGAGTCCTATTTTCTCCTTGGAATGAATCATCTTGTTGCATGTCCAATACCACTCCAAAGGGGGGATGTGGTATAATTTGTATTGATATATTACTTTAGGCCAAGAGAGCCAATTCTTTTGGATATAAATGTTATATTTCCTTAGACCAAGAGGGCCATGTGTCTAGTTGGTGCAAGTGTGTTTGATGGTTTTTTATTTTAGTGCTGCACTAGATAAGTTTAAAGAAGCACCTGGAGGGAGCCAATTGCTATACAGAAGCTTCTTGTAGTCTAGGTGATGTCTTTTTTTTCCGATTTCTTTTTCCTTAAGCAAAATGTGTATGTGTATTTGGGGATGTTCCTTTCTAGGGACTGGCAATCAAGGCATGAAGTCTCAATTTTAGGTTAGATATGTCTAGGGAGGTTTGTGTAGTTTTCCCACCTCCTAGAAAGACATTGTTGAACATACAAAGATCTATCTTAGAGGTGGACCTAGTGACCTTGTCCTCTTAGCCTACTATTTTAGGAATTCCTATTAGTTGTGAGATAGCTAGGAAAGTTGAACGAAAAAAGTAAAAAATGATAAATGTGTCTAAAATACATACAATGCGAAAATATGTAAAAAGGGGTTCTATCCTTGAAATAAAAACATAAATAAATAAAAATTAGAAGAGTATATGTTTATCACATTGCGAAGACCTGGTAGGTTCCTGAGGACGAGTCAGACCTAGGGCTCTGATTGATGCTTTGCCTTCTTAAGTGTAGCATAGCCAAAAGATAATAAGGATGATTGGAGTGAAAATAAAAGTGAGTAAGAAAAAAGGATTTAGTGTTGTCTCATGAGGGCTTAGTACGTTCTTAGGTATCAAGACTAGACTTGAGGCCAATGTCCTATTCTCCTTGGATCACAATACACTCAGCTCCCTTCTTTTTACATGTCTAAGTACTAAATAATGATGAATAGAGAATGAGAAAAAAAGAAAAAATATATGAATTCAAGTGGACCATGCTAAAGGAGTACTCGCCTAGTAGAAGTTCCTAGTAAAGTTGTCCTAGGTCAAGGAAGCTAGTCAAACCACCACTTAAGATTACCTCTTTGATTCATCTTTTAGCTAGTCTGTGGATCAATTGGTTTATCTCTTTGTCAAATTATGCTTTTTCCCATCCCTTGTGGTAATCCCTCTTTACCTCATTCTTCATTTTATGATTTTGCTTACCCATCCATTCATCCTCTCTCACTTGTTCCTCTTCCCTCTCCTACCACTTTTATCCCTCATTCCCCTCCGTTGGTTAGTCATTATACAGGCTTTGATAAGAAGATTCCTAGACAATGGGGATGGAGTTCAGCAGATTCTCTTACAGGACTCAAATAAATTGACTGTTGATTCCAGGGGAATGGATGACTGCTAGCCAATCTTTTGAATTATCCATATTTTCCTCAACAGTATTCTCGATCTTCAGATCCTTCAGTGAAACTGACTGCTCACTTTGCTTGGTATCTTGTGTACATGCACCAGCATTTGCATAATGATCAGAAGTCAATCCCAAAGTTTTGTATGAACGTGAATATGGATATTGATCCCAAAAACTAAATATATTGTACTTTCATGCCCTTTTCTTACCTAGCCAGTATCTTTTATTGATGGAGAAGATGTGTTGCATGCAGTTTTTTCAAAATCCTCCCAAGACTTTTGTAGATGAATCTCTATCTATGGATCATTTTCAAAATCACAAAGTATTTAAGCAAGATCATATTCATTGATACCCATGGATGTATTTTTTATAATTCATAATGATATTTCTCTTTTGGAGGTGCCATTCAAATGATTATTTTGTGTTTTATGTAGTGTGTGTGATGGTTATTTTGCTTTGTGATGGGATTGGCTCCATGCATACTGCGGTACCCCATGAAACAACATCTTTTCTTCATACAACTGAATGAAGGTCGAAACATTTTTACCCTTAAAGTGCTTCAATTCTTGTCCCACTGCCTGCAATGCATTCACAGCTAAGGAATCAATTATTTTTGCTTCCTATCGAGTTTGCATCTGTTGTTGTAAACAACAATTATTTTTGTTGTTGCTACTGCAACAAAGTAATCATCTGTTGTAAAAGTATCACCACCACTTGAACATGTAGAATCTCCCATGTTTACACACCTTCTTACCGACTTTCATATCAGGTTCACCACTGTTGGAGCGCTTGGGGTTGAAAGTCTACCACGGGGATAAGAGATAGTAGGGTGAAGGGAGATTCAAGGAGAGGAGTAGACAAAAGAGAAGGGGTTTAAAGAAATAGAAGATGTAGATGAATACTCATAGAGGTGAAGCCTATCAATTTATTTGTCCATCCTAAGAATATAAATCTCTTGTAGACCAAAAATGTGCATAAAACAATAACTTCATCTCATTTGATCATTCTGCCAATCTAATGCCTCCATTGGCTCTGAAAGGGGAGTAAAATACCATGACACCGAGTCAGAATTCTCCCAGAGCACTCCTTCTCCTGGTTCAAAGTGCTCTTTTTGCCAATCCTTCTTTTTGCATAAAATTTTCCAAAAATGGCTAAAAGCCACTTGCTTTTTTGACATGTCATCCTATTCTAGAAGTTGTCTAAAAATTTTGGACATTTACAAGAAATAATATCTAAAATATAAAAAATAGGTTAAACTTATCCAAAATTCTGGTATTTTTGAACCGTCCACACTAGGACACTGACACTAATGACTAATATGGCATTGACTCTCTAAATCAATAAGAAAGCCGAATGACAATGCACTCTAGAGTTTTTCACTTTGTGTCCATGTAGCATCAATGTATTTCTCTTGGAACAAAGAATCATGCTTTCTCATATATTATTTTGCACTTGCATTTCTATCTATGCTAATATTATATGAACAAATGTCTTCTGATAGGTTAATTAAGAAAATTGTTTGTAAATGCAAACATAAGTATGGTATGCTTA
This sequence comes from Lygodium microphyllum, assembly GCF_053477565.2. NCBI lineage: Eukaryota > Viridiplantae > Streptophyta > Polypodiopsida > Schizaeales > Lygodiaceae > Lygodium > Lygodium microphyllum. Next base: position 4,075,704 of record NW_028229515.1, on the reverse strand, counting down.
ATTAGAAAAGTAAAACTACTCATTTGAGATAATACAATAGGACGGTCATGGACCTTAGTTGACTAATAGGTTTCCCACAACATTAGACGAGAAAGATCTAGGAAAAGTTAAACATTTGACTATCCTAAAGCATTGCCTTAGAGCCACTAACTTAGTGGCAATTTTTGGGATTGCATGTGAGGTTAGACTCGAAAGATCTTAAGATACTAAGTTTGAATATTACCTAGGATTTTTGAATGGAGTCATCAAGATTCCTTTCTTAATGAACTACCAAAATTGTGCTATTAGGAATTTGTTAATAGGCACATTACACATAGTATCAAAGTAGAAGTAATTATAATCATTAACCTTAGAGGATTGTTTGAGAACTTGTAAAGGGTTATGGTTAAGTTGACAACATCCTTGTGAAGTGTTTTTGTGACAAAAGAATGATGGATTTTTCCAAAGTGATGAAGCTTAGCAACACTTCCTAGTGTTTCTAGTCATGTACACTTTAGCAATATACTATTGGGATTTTAATTAGAAGGATCAATTCTTATTTAGCTTGTATGAGATTTACGACCCATCTCCATTATATCATAAAAGATGTTGGAGATGTAATAATATGCGTTGCTTCATCGACCTCCATCACCTTCATTATATCTTAAAAAATGTGAACCAAATCTACTGGATGAAAAATCTCAAAGTATTCAAACTATTTATTCTTGAAGAATCTAGGTTAAACTCTAATCTCCACATAGATTCAAGTTATCCTGACTCATTGAGTTGCTATTCTAGTTACTCTCGCCCCAACACAACTATTGTAAAGAAGCTTGTCAATATCCTCCTTTTCAACACATGACCCTAGATATTTATGCTGAGCCTCTAGTTTGCAAACTATTCACTTAGCCAATTTTCATGTATAAACTTTTGTAAAAGGGTCCCTATCATGATGTAATGCCTTTTTGGCTAATTGAGAATCTAAATAAAAGATTTTTGAGATGTCGAGCTCCACATGAGTTGGCATCCATGACATGCATTGGTTATGTGGTAGGGCTTTACTTACTAGTACATTAGGTAACCGACATGGATGATTTACCAATGGTTCTGTAGTTAGACTATATCCACATAGCCCAACTAGTCCACTCTTGGTTATAGCACATCCATTATGTCACTTCATCTATCCTTAATAGGTTCATACTTAATAACTACATGTATATATATGGAAGAAGAAGAAGATTGTAGCCCTACTTCTCTATGTGCTCAAGTTTCCATAAAGTTGTGTATACTCTTGGTTGTTTCATCTCTCTCTCATCTTATATAATTATATGGTATCAGAGTAGTCCCATGACTGTGTAGAGCTCAATTAGAGGCTAAGGTGAAGGTGACAGAGTACAAAAGCAAGAAAGTAAGCAATGGGCCATAAGAAGCTCTTCTATCTTGTTTGATTTTCCTTGGAATATAGCTATGGGAGACTCTCGAGGCATACAAGGATGTAGTCTTTGATTAAAGTGGAACTATGAGAGCTCGAAGAGTAGTGTATGAACTAAAAATAAGTTATTTAAGGTTTTTTTAGAGTGATTTTTGCTATCTAATATTGGTTTGGTCTCTGTTCTGGTTTTACAAGTTGGTCAAAAGCAATTTTTGGATATGCTACAGATTCAACTATGTTCACTATTTACATATATAGAGATTATAGATTGAACATCCACAAGATTTGAGGTATTCTCTAGGTTTTAGACACAAAGGATATCTGGATAGAGATTGAAGATGGTAGTATTATTGTATAATTAATGAAAAAGGATATGTGTTTTGGTTGTAATATACCTAGTATTGGCTTGGTTAGAGATTATAAGTTTTATAAAGTTGCTTGTTTTGTCAAAATATTTGACAATTTAAACTAAATTATCAACAAGAAGCTTGATAATAAGAAAGATCATGCATGGAAGTTCAAAATGATAAACTTCTTAAAGGGAAAAGGCACTTTATTAAGTTAAAGGAGATATGGTTGTGGCATCTAAAGTTCATAAGTGTAATGTCATTACACAATAGATACAGGTTAAGAAGGATTGGGATTAGACATGAGCTAATATATTAATTACATGTGAGTGTCATAGATAGTATGATGGACTATTTTTAAGAATTTGTAACCCTGCTATTGCATGGAAGGACCTAATAAAGTTATTTAAGATAAACAAAAGGGCCAAAAAGCTATAACTTAAGTCAAAGCTGAATCAAGTTAAAAGACAGAATCTATCCATCAATGGTTATGCATGAAAGATCAAGTTTATTATGGAAGATCTTGGATTTATTAGTATAGTAATTGATGATGATGATATTATATAAAAATGTTTAAATGGACTTGAAGATGAGCACAAGGGCTTCATGCCATCTATAAATACTAGGGATGATATCCCTAGCTTTGCAAAAATTGACCACTATACTAATACAAGAATAATCTTAGCTTGGATTCCTCTTCTTCTCAAAGAAATTCTAAATATGTATTTTTCTCTACTAACAAAGGTAGAGAGGGAAAGTCAAAATTATGGTGCAAAATCAAATAGGAAGGAGAAGCCAGAGAGAACAGGTTGCAAGGTTTAACTCTAACATTAACAAAATTCAGGTGATAATAGAGAATGTTGGCATTATAGTGAGAAAGACCATATTTCTAGTAATTATTTTAAAAATAAGACTAAAATTTAAAAAAAATAGTCAGTTAATTATGCTTCAATTAGCAAAAATAATGATGACAAAAGTGAGCAACTCTTTGTCATGTAGCATTTTATGAGTCCTATGAGTACTAATGATTCATCTAAGAATTAATGTATAATATGTAGACCAAGGTACCTCTAAATACATGAATTCACTTAGAAAATGATTCAGAGAGATATGTAATCTAGAGTCTTCATTCTATGATGAGAGGGGATGATATAACGCATCCCATTAGTCACATTGAAAATGTTTCCTTGAGTATACTGGATGGTAAAATAAAATTATTGGCTAATGTGCTATATGTACCAAGCATAACTAAAAACTTGATTTCTATTGGTTAGATGATGGAATAGGGATTATAGTTTGATTCATATATGATGGTTGTTATGTAAGAGACCTTGAAAATGGTTGTAGATCTATTGCAAAATGTTAACGCGCTAGTAGATTGTTTATTCTTGATAGAGGTCTACTTGAAATGAATACATCTATATTTGCATGTCAAGGTTTACATGTTGTGGCTAACATTGAAGCTTTACATAAGTATATTGATGATGTAAATGTGTAGCATTTTAAGAATATGCAATCAAAATAGTTTGTGGATGGCTTACCAAATTTTAGATTTGATGAGATGCATAAAATATGTGCAATACATCAATTTGGAAAGTGGTCAAGCTATGCATTTTCACATGAAAAGTATATATATAATAAGCTACTTGAGTTGATACATTCTAATATGTAGGGTCCTACAAAGATTGGAACTATGAGTGGCTACAAGTATTATGTCTCTTTCATTGATGATCATACTTAAAAAGTATAGATTTATCTTATATGTGAGAAAAGTGAGGTTTTTACTTACTTAAAAATATTTAAAGTCTTGGTTAAGGAGACTAGGTTATATACTAAGCGCTTAACGTCAAATGGAGGGAGATGATACTTTCAATAAAATTTCTTTGATTTTTTGTAAAAAAGTGATATTCAAAGGTAGTTTATATAGAGATACACTCTGTAGTAAAATGAAATTGATGGGTGGAAAAGTAGGCATATTTTAGAGGTGGATGAAACATTGATGTTTGAAATAGACTTGCATCATTACTATTAGGAAAAATCTTTTATATATATATATATATATATATATATATATATATATATATATATATATATATATATGTATGTATGTATGTATGTATGTATGTATGTATGTATGTATGTATGTATGTATGTATGTATGTATGTATGTATGTATGTATGTATGTATGTATGTATGTATGTATGTATGTATGTATGTATGTATGTATGTATGTATGTATGTATGTATGTATGTATGTATGTATGTATGTATGTATACACACACACACACACACACACACATATATATATATATTGAACAAGACATGCATGACTACTATATATGATATGATACATGAGATAAAAAGCCAAACTTATCCTATCTGAAAGTATTTGGATGTATTACTTATGTGTATATTCTTGATAATTTGCATAGTAAATTAGATCTCAAAGAAGAAAAATATATATTTGTGGAATATTATCTTAAGTAGAAAGGGATATATATACTACAACCTTATTAGACATGAGTTAAAAGTTAGCATGAATATTGCCACTCTGATCAAATGAACAGTTGTTATAATAATGTGCAGGATACACTTGGGATTGATATACATGAAAGTGTGGCTATGTGGAAAATGATCAATAGTTATAGATATTGAGTGGGCCATTTGAGTCTTCTAAACATGAGTTTGTTGATAGATCTTGGAGTGGTAGAATATAGTCGTAGGTCACTTCACCAAGTATATCACAAGTATCAAGGAAAGGCAAGGAAAAGGTTTGAAAATCGCCTATCATGGCTAATGTAACATTAGGGATCTCTCATGTTGATGTGTATTTAGATGGCTTTAAGCAAAGGTTGGATAAAGAGTTTGGGATTCCATTTATTAATGCATCTTGAGACTGAAGAAGGTACAAGAGGATGCTAAAACACTTGGTAGTAATCTAAGCCTATGCAAGTCAAACAAAGTAAGAAAGCCCATTGAGACATGGATTTAAAGGTGCACTTTTTGGGATTTTGAGCAAATCTACAAGGTGTTTGTGAGCAAAAATGAATACTTTAGGCTCCAAAGTGATTATGGTACAAAGTGTTCAAGGTGCAAGAGATAGAGAATTTTGAAATTTGAGACACAGCAAAGTGCAAAGTTGAGTCTATAAATAATGAACAAAGATTCAGCTATCACTTGGGAAGTAATTTCATACGTTTGGGGTAGAATTTGAGGCCACAAGACCTTAATTTGTGGAGGACTATGGTCTATGTAGCGTAAGAGGCTAAAAATTGGCCAAGATTTGAAGAGGTGCTAATCATTTTTAAGGGGACATGGACCAATTTTGAAGGAGTGCTTTAATTTAGGTAATTCTTGATGGGAAAGTCATGTGGAGGAAGAGAAGCATGCATGAAAAAAGGGTTCCATAATTATCATCTCTCGCATATGATGAATGAATTGAATTTCCCTCGTTGTCCTCTACATACTCATGTAAATTTTGTGGCTTGATTTAAAGAAATGGAAATACTGATTTTTTAATATTTCTCTCTCCTCCTTCAAAACTATATTTCTCTCTCCTCCCTTTCCTCTTGCATAATAGCTATTCTTATGAGAGAAGGTGAATTGGTAAAAGAGAGGGAGAGGTGAGACTTATGTGAAAGAAATGATTCACGGCATATTGCTAGTCTTTGTGGTGGAGTCCTCAAGTGCACCAATAGCTATGTTAAGCATTAGTGGCCTTGGAAATTGAACGACTTCTTATTCATCTCACAACATGTAGGTGGTTAATGGGTAAGTGACCTAGTGTTTATAGCAAATAAAATCCAATGGAAAAACTATTTAAAGGTACATAAAGAAATTCATGAAGATAATTATTAGTACTTAATATTAGCTATTCTAAGTTTTTCTAAATTTTTATGAAATTTTTTGCTAAAAATCAAGAAAAATAGAAAAATTTAGTAAAATCTTAAAAAACCAATAAATAGGAGAATACTAAGGATGATCTAATATACTTTAAAATACAAAAAGTATTATATTTTCCTCTTTAAATTTTTAGAAAAGTAAGTTTTTTAAGTGTAAAATATATGTATTGGTAGCACGGGGCTGTTGGCTCCAATGTCATGCATTGTGATCTAAATAAAAGAACATGTTACATTTTTATGAAGAATCTTGATCATTATTTTTTCTTGTTTGCATATCATATCTAGGGCAATTATGTGTGAGATATGTACCCAAAAATAGCACAAGTAAGGAACCCTCAGTGCTTTTGGAATGTGTATATAATATCAATGCAATATCTAGTTGAAAGCCATGAAATAATACAAAGACTTGTTTGTTGCATCCACTTATCATTTTCTCACATTAAAAATACTTGTGTATTCTCATAAATACTATGTATTGAAGCATTTTAATCTATATACTATTGCATAGCAATTGGTTCTTATATTGATCAAGTGGATGAGAAGATCCAAGCCAATTAGTCTTGAGGATTCAAAGGGGTTTCTAGTGAGGATGAGTGGAGAGTGTCATGTTTGTGCTAAAAGACGGGGACAATTAGGTCAAATCCCTAACCAAGTAGATTGCTCATATCTAGAGGCCATGGCAATTAGCTAAGTAGATGCCTTTGTGACACTTGTGTGGTATAGTAAATACCTTAAATTTGGAAACTTCTATTTGGAGTTTGGAGCAAGTAGTTAGGAGATTGGATTACAATGTAGTTTGTCAAGGTTTAAAGAGAGAGTTCCTAGTTTATGATTAGTCACTCATGGACAATCAAGGCCATGGAGATTGGCCTTATGAGGTTTGTCATTGAGCTTGAGTGTGTGTGAGTCATTGTCAGGTCTATTTTAACTCCCAATAGATGGTGTATTTATTGGGTGTCCCTTAGGATTCTCAAAGAGGGCCTAAAAATTGATTCTTGAGTGTATGACTCTTCGCTTAGTAAGCTAAGAAATAGCTATTAAGGCAAGAACATGAGCACATGCTAGAGATATCTTGAATTCAAAAAGAGCAATGTAAGAAAGGGGTAAAGAAACACAAAGAAAAATTTCATAAATATTCCTTGAAACTTACTAGTCTTGTATCCCTTAAAGTTAGGGAGCTTAAAGTCCCTCGCAGTAAGAACAATCCCAATACATGCAAAGGTGCTAGTTTACCCTTGATTCCTAAAGTTGGGTAGACTACTCCTTCAAGAACTAATCAAAGTGGTGGATGAACCCCACTATCTAGTGGTACCATTAGTATCTATTCTTTCTAATTCTATTTCTATATGCATAGGGTGCCAAAGCAACCACCCTTAATATCCCCTTAAGCAATTCAAATTCCAGCGTGCTGGTATGGTGGCTTTACTTGCTTTAGGGTACCACTTTCTATCTTTAGTGGAAGTCCAAATGAAGATGTAGAATAATATATCAAAGACTTCTAAAAACTTATGTTTAACTATCAAGCCAATGAGAAAGCATATCATTTGATATTTTTCAATATGACTTTGAAGGGAAATGTAATCCAGTGGTACTAACTGACTTATAGCAAATTCGATTGCCACTATGCAAGTGTTCTACACAACATTTCGTACAAGGAGATCCCTCTTGAAAAGGGGAATCAATATTGGCTACATATCCTAAATGAGACTCGACAAGAATTTAATGAGAGCATAAAAGTGTATGCTCAAAAGCTATACTAATTTTTCCATTGTTTGGGTGACACTATTCAATTACCCCCTATTGCTCACTTGCAATTTTTCCTAATAGGATTGGACTTTACAATCTAATTACACTTGAGCAACATGGCACTAAATATTTTAGATATAGTTATAGTAGCAGCAAAAGGGGTTGAGTCAATAATTCAAGCAACCTATACAACAAGAGGGTAAGCCCCCTCAATCACTAGATTGATGCCAAATGTGATGCTAACGTGTTACAGTTCATTATATGCATTACCCAATAACATAGTGGTGTAAAATTGTGGAACCTTAAATCAAGGGCTTCCCCAATTACATACTCGTGTAGGGCCAAATGTTGCCCAAACAAGGCCTACAATGTCTATGAGCAGTGTGGGTAGGACCCATTGTAAATCAAGGGCCTATGCAACCACTAGCCTCTTTATAGATTGTAAAACCTAGTGTAGGAATGGCTCGAGATACCATTGCTTATGATTTCTCTACACCAAACATTTTAGAGGAAGTCAAGGATATGATGAAACATTACACTGACATGATTAGTGAACAATATTAACAAAGAATAGTTTTCAAACCTATGATAGTAGGCAGGTATAAAACCAATGACAATGCAAAGTAACATAAAATGAAGTCCCCTGATCAAGAAGCCAATACTAAGAGTAAGAAGACAAAGCATGAGTCAACAACTGAGTAGCATCAAGTGATGAAGCAGTAAGTATGTAATTAACAAAGATGTACTCCAAGGTATTTATCTCTTTCATCTTAATATTGGACTTGAGAAAAATTTTGTAATCATAAGATTGTTGAGATATCGAGCTCCACTCGTGATATGCCAGGGAGACCGTTGTGCATATATGTCACCGACTTGTCAGTTGTTGCGGATGCGGTTGGTACACCGCCCATGAATAATAGCTAGATGGCAGCTATCCTTATCTACTCTAGTTCGTGGCTCAGTTAGTATGCCACCTTAGTTAGTTGAGTTTGGTTTGAGACCCATATATAGGATTCTTCTATTTCTATGTACTTGAGTTCTTTTGGCTTACATAACTAAGAAGAGGAAAACTATTTTCAGCCTCCACCTTTGTGTGTATTCCCCCATTGTGCAAGTAGGAAAGCTACAAGTGAGACTCCTTCCTTCTCTCCCACAATCTTGACATGGTATCAGAGACTTGTTCGTAGTAAGGAGCTCAAGAAAGCAAGCCAAGTTCGCGGTGTTCTGGTAAGAGGACCAGTGTTGCTTTCATTTTTCTATTTTGGGAGCAAGTCTCTGCAGGTAGCACAGCCGGAAAGTGCAAGAGTGCATTGTCTCAGATTGAGATGCCCTTTGCGGTGTAGCAAGACGCCCTTCGTGGTGTAGCTCTGTTTTTTTTATTTGAGGCCATTTCGGGGCCTGTTTTGGAGGCGGAAGTTTTCTGCACGCACTCAGGAAAAGGCCCTGTTTTATGCTATGCGACCACTGTTCTATAGGTCAGTGAAAAGTTACTGTAGAAATTGCATCGTATGCTTGTGCGCAAAGACATTGGGAGTTACAGAATCATCCTTGTTTCCTGTTGATGCAAAATCGTCGCTAAGAAGTGACTGTGTGGTCAAATACCACTTTCGTCAGTTTTGCAGATTTGCCCTTGTGAGGCTGAAGCTGTGTTCTTTGCAGTGACATAATTTTTTGCAGTGTTCTGTAATGGCGTCTAATTCTCTTTCACAGATTGTCATTGAAAAGCTTGACAAGAACAACTTCCAAGCATGGAACTTCAGAATGACGAATTTCCTTATGGGAAAAGGATAATGGGAATTCGTTGCAGGAAATGAAGAAGAATCAGTTCTTCTTGATGTTCCCAATCAACAACAAATGACTGTCTATCAACATTTTAGACTCTATGATTGTGCATATTCAAGATGCAAGTATGCCAAAGGAGGCATGGGATACTTTGTCAAAAATGTATAGCACAAATACTCAAGCCAGGAAAATGCAGCTCAAGCAAGAGTTGCACAATGTGCAAAGAGAAAATATGAGCATCAATGACTACCACATGAAGGTGAAGAAGATTGCAGATACACTTTCTTCCATTGGGTCGCTAGTGGAAGATGATGATTTAGTTTCTATAACCTTGAATGGTCTAGGAAAGGATTATGCACAGTTCCGAACATCCATTTCTGTCCGTGAAAGATTTCCTGATTTTGAGGAGTTGATTGCTCTTCTAATTTCTGAGGAGCAGAGAAATGGTGGTGCATCTTCTTCACGAGGAACTTCAAAAGAAGCTATCTTCTACTCAAATACTGGAAGAGATAGAGGCAGAGGTAGAGGAGGCCAATCTGGAGGCCGTGGTAGAAATCAAAATATGCAGCAAACTCAAGAAAACCAGTCCTTTGGAGGAGGACGTGGTAACTCTAGAGGCAGCGGGAGCCAAAGAGGTCATGGTGGATGGCAAAGAGACCAAAATGCAAACAACAATGTTGAATGCTACTACTGTGGTAAAATGGGTCATATGGCTAAAGACTACTATAAAAAGCAAAATGACATCATGAATGGAAAATTGCAACAATGAAATTATGCATCTTTTAGTAGATAGGGTGATGACAGAAATGAGTATTTATTTATGGTACAGCACATGACCAATTCTGTGATAAGTGCAGAAGAAAGCAACGATATGTGGTATGTTGACTCACGTGCATCAAACCACATGATAGGTCATGCAGAATGGATACAGGATGCAAGGAAAATGGAAAAACCAGGATTTGTGGAGACTGGTGATGATACTGCACATCCTATTGTGCAGATTGGAAAAATTCCTTTGTCTATACAGGATGGGAAAAAGAAATACCTGTCGGATGTATTTCATGTCCCGAATATCACCAAGAACCTAGTTTCTGTTGGTCAAATGGTTGAGCAGGGCTTGCAGGTCAGATTTAATTCTCATGGATGCTTTGTTGAGGATATGAAAAATAAAGGTCGCTTGATAGAAAAAGGAAAGAAGAAGGGCAGAATGTTTACGTTGGATGTAGATATGCCTGAATTGAGTGCAGCAATGTTTGCAGATGGGACCGGTGTAGTTGCAGATATTGATATCTGGCATAAACGCATTGGTCATGTTAATGTACAGCGACTTAAATCAATGCAAGCCCAAAATATTGTTGCAGGATTGCCTAAATTCAAGGTTGCAGAAATGCATAAGGTATGTAAAGCCTGTCAATTTGGAAAACAGGCAAGGAAACCATTTCCTAGACATGTTCAAGAGAGTAAGAAGCCATTGGAATTAATCCACTCTGATGTGTGGACTACTAAAGCTGCATCTCTTTGAGGCTGTCATTATTTTGTCACTTTTATTGATGACTATAGCAGAAAAGTTTGGGTGTATTTTATGAAAAAGAAAAGTGAAGTTTTTGGACATTTCAAAACTCTTAAAGCTATGGTTGAAAAAGAAACAGGCATGCAAATAATGCCTAAGGTCAGATGGAGGGAGAGAGTACCTCTCAAATGAGTTTGCAAGGTTCTCGCAAGAGCATGGCATAAAGCAACAATATTCATGTAGTCATACCCCACAACAAAATGGAATTGCAAAAAGAAAAAACAGGCATATTGGAGAGGTATCTCATGCCATGCTCAATGAAAAAGACCTGCCAGATTTTTACTAGGCTGAGGCAGTTGCTACAGCATTCTACATAATGAACAGGACTCCCACTACATCAATACATGGCATGACTCCAGAGGAGAGGTATACTGGTAGGAAACTAGATATTTCTCATTTGAAACTTTTTGGTTGCATTGCCTATGTTCATGTGCCAGATGAGTTGAGATCCAAGTTAGATCCAAAAGCTGAGAAGTGCATCTTTATTGGTTACTCTCTGCAGCAAAAAGGATATAGATGCTATAATCCTTCTACTCGTAAGTTTATAGTGAGCAGAGATGTTGTTTTTTATGAGATGAGTAGCTGGTATAAACCAGTAAATGTGATTGATAATGTAGATGCACAAAATGGTAATGCTACACAGAATTCACAGCAACAGTCACAAGATATTAGTGGACTAGGAGCGTCCTTTAGTAGTGGTTCACATTTTTCGCCATGGATAGGCAGATTGAGATCAGGAGAATCTTCTCAAAGCAATACAAATAGTGGTATGCAGGTATCACAAAAAGGAAAAGAGAAGGTAGATCAGCCCATGTTTGATGTGAATGTAGGTCACTCTTATGTGGATGGTGAATCCAGTGGCTCAGAACAGAGCATTGATGATGAGTTGGGTATTCCTTCTATTGTTACACCTGGAGTAAGGAAGACCAGGGATGTTTTCAGAGCACCTGGGAGTGAACCTACTTTGCGCAGGTCTACTAGACATTAGGGTCGAAAACACTTCAAAAAATGCACTTTTGTTAATCACGGGATTAAGAAAAGGGCCAAAGAGAGTTTGCCACGTGTGCAAGAATATGGTATTCTTGTCTCCTCTTTTTTGGAGATAGTAGAGTCCACTTCATGATTCTCTCCTCCTCTTTAGCCAAAATCTCCAATGTCTGACATGTTTTGGTAGTCGCGAAGTCCTTATTTACTTATAAAATCTGACAAATGACATAATAAAGTTGTTGTGAAGTTAATGATGATTTTTTTGAAAGTCGAAAACTTTTTGGCACCCAATATATTTTCATTAGTCTTCTTAATATTCCTTTTTAGTTCATTCACCTTTCTCAGTGAGCTTCTTTCTCTGCTTTTTAGTTCATTCATCTTTCTCGATGAGCTTCTTTCTCTGCGAATTTAATTTAAGTATGGCATCCAGAAGGCGCTCTTCTCGTTTAGTAAACTCTTGCACTGTCTATAGCAGAGTTGATGAAATTTGGGAGCCAAATATCTTTAGTATAAACGATTAGGTTGCCATGCTGCCGTCTTGCAAGGACTCTCACAAGGTGAAAAGAAAAAAATGAGAGGATATTAAACATCACTGGAAGGGACGTATCATTTCTTTCAAAATTATACATGAAGGGTGGTTTAGCAAACTGCAACATGTTTATATGGCGAAGGATATCCACTTGTCTCCAAACGAGTATGTTTCGCAGCAAACACATTGTAAGACTTGAGTTGATAACTTTTCTTTTTTTTTTCATTTAAGCAAGTACTAATAATGAATTCTTGGTTGTAGATATGGCAACCTATGGAAAGCTTAAGTGGAACCTTCCATGCGATTCATAAGGTGTTCACAGACATTATCTATGCTGATCAGATTGTGGCCCTCTTTTATTATGCATGTTTCGTGGCTTTGTGGAGGGGAATCGGAATCAACTATTGTGATTACCCTATCCAAAATCAACTCAATACATTGCTCCCTTATCCATCGCATATATGAGTTAGGGTAATCTTAGCACTACGAGAAAAAATGTGACAAGTTGGTAAAAAAGGGTCCCTAAAAAAACCAACAATATGAAAGAGACTTGCATTCACTCCATCTATCTTGAGTATCTTTGAATCTATTGTCCTGCAGACATTTGAAAAGCACTCTCTTTCCACAAGTATATGTATGACTTTGTGACTTTGCGATGGTACTTCTTGTTAGAGAGAGTTATATGGTTTTCTAGGATCAACAATATCCTCATATGTGGTGTCCAAGAAGGTAGACATGAGCCTGCTAGCACTGCAAATGGAAACATGTAACTAAAATAGACAACCAAATAAAATAAATAATTAACCAAAAAGCAAGCAGTATTCCATTCAACCCACATTTTTCCTTGGCCATGGATACCACTTAGAGAGTTCATGAGGATAATTTCTCTGGTGAGTGTATCCGATGTAATTAAAAAATATATGGTAGTTGTAATGGAATCAAAAGCTTTGAAAGACATTGCTATATTTGAACCAAATCTCGAAAAAATTTCCATTGATAACAGTGGATCAACAATACACATAATTTTAGAGATTTATTGGCTAAGAGATGCAATCAATGTCCTAAAGCTAATAGCAAAAATAAAGGGGTGTTATTTGCAATCAATAGCACAATTATTCTATATACTAAAAAATTTTAGAGTCAAAATGCCTTACCTTATGCAATAATAAACTACAGAATCTAACAATTAAATATCCTTTTAACAACTAGCATGAACTTGTCCTCATGAGATATGTTAAGATAGTTCTCTTCCTCAGAAGTGCAAGAAACATTGATAACCATTTGCCCATACACCTCACCCATTCTCTTATAATTAACAGGTCTAAGTACATCGATTTTTCTCTTACAAACATCATCCTCGATACCTTATTCTGCTAATCATATTAAAATCTTTGTTCATTAGGGTGATCTTATGAGCATGAGCAGCAACAATGTAAGAATAATTCATAAAGTCATAAGGTCAACCATGTGAGAATAAGTTGATATGACGCGAGAGCAGCAAAGCCAAATTTTCGCAGGGTCATATTCGCGTTGTATCGTGGAGCAGCTCATATGGCGCGAGCGTGGCAAAAAGCATAATGTTTGGTACTATACTTCTCGCTCCGTATTGTGGATGAGTTGATATGGTGCGAGAGTGGCACAACAAAATCTCCGTAGGGGTCCTTTAAAGCTGCTCGGACACCCCCCTTGTAATGACTTATTTTTTGTGAGACCTTAAACCCATCAAAAAAATTCAAAAAAAAAATCATAAGTTTATTAGGCTCTTTTAAAAAAAATTAAAATTTAAAGATTTTTTTGAGCTCTTTACTATTTTAAAACAATTTTAAAGTAAAAAAGAGCCTTAAAAATACCCCAAAATCACCCAAAAATAGCATGTTCGATACGGCGCAAAAATGGGGTGTCCGAGCAGCTCAAACACCCCATTCTCACGCCGTGCTACTTGGACACCCCATTTTCACGCCGTATCGGACATGCTATTTTTTTGTGTTTTTTTTGTGATTTTTTGGATCTTTTTTAGGCTCTTTTTTACTATTTTTTAAAAAAATAGTAAACAAGCTCAAAAAATCATAAAAATTTTCTAAATTTTTTTAAGAGCCTAATAAACTTATGGAATTTTTTTTTAAAAATGGGTTTAAGGTCTCACAAAAAATAAGTCATTACAAGGAGGGTGTCCGAGCATGTCCGATACGGTGCGAAAAATAGCATGTCCGAGCTGCGGGGCCAAAATGGGGTGTCCGAGCAGCTCAGACACCCCATTTTCGCGTCGTATCGAACATGCTATTTTTGGGTGATTTTTTTGTGATTTTTGGGGTCTTTTTTAGGCTCTTTTTTGCTCTTCTGCTCAAGGAAACTCATGTTATTTATTTATCCAACTTCATTGACTTGTCAAAAGTTCATGTTATTTCATGTAGAGAACTTTATTTAACATCATATAATACTCTTTAAACTATTTTTAGAAAATAAATAAGATCATGAATGCTATAGAGTAAAGGAGATCTATAATCACAAAGATTATTTTGATGGTCTTTTTTTGTGAAATTGAGATATATTACATTTGAAAAAAGATATACAAGGATAAAGCATCAATAATGTAGTGATGCTTTCAATTATAAAATTAGTCTGCATTAGAATCAAAGTTCTGAGAGAAAGAAATAAAGTCAAGTCCTTTCTATTTCTTCTTACAAATCAAGGGAAGAGATCTTAAGAGATTTGCTAGGATATGATAGCATGAGTAGTATCATCCCATGACATCAAGCCACCATTTAGGTATTGAAATCTGATAGTGCTAATAAGAATCACAATTGAAGATATTGAAACTTGAAACCCCATAGTGCTAATCATAGTTGAGAGTATGATGAGAAAAATACTCCCAAGAGCTAATATCAAGTAAGAAGTTGTATCCTTCATATTCTTCGAAGCATCCTGCACACATAAAATCATCTTAGTCCTAAAGTTGATATGATACAGAATATCACTAATACTTCTATCTATTACTTGTTTAATGTTTTTATATTTTAATAAACAAAATTGAATAATAAACATTTGCATCAACACCATGGGACTCTTTTACCCATTTTCTTATGAATCAAATTGAAGAGATTGAAGAAAAAGCTTGGATTTAGTTGAAACAAAATCTTACAGAATGGATGTCTTAGGGGTCGAAGTAAAGATACGGCTTGGATGTCCCAACCTAGTTGGGTCTGTTGAAAACTAATGAGATGATCTCGTCTCAAGTCCATGGAGGACCATATCTCTATAGCTCAATCGGCAAGTAAGTGGTATTGATCCTCTGTGTAGAGACTCTTTTGATTGTTGATCACCTTCTCAAGATTTTGTGAAAGGAGATGAAGGGAGATGAAAGGAGACCAATGCACGCTGCTGGTAAGAACCGGACGTGATTTTGGTGAGAAATTTTACGACAGAGTAAAATCTGCTTTAAGAACTAAGAAACAAAGTGAAGAGGAGAGAACGGTGATTCAAATGAATGTAGATGAAAAAAGAAGCGTGATTTTGGTGGGAAACGTGATAGTAGAATATTCAAAAAGAAAGAATAATGGTTGAAAAGTGACCTCTGACATGAGTTAACATCCTTAGGCATTTAATGGCTAACCTCTTAAATGAATAATAAATTCTCTCATTAATCACGTCTGAATGGCCAAATTTGAAGGGTTCATTATTTTAAAACCTCAACTAATTAGTAACTTAATCATTTTCTTACAAGTGCCATTTTTGAAACGTTTTTTGCCCTAATGGCTAGGTATCCTGTGGATAGGCTGAAATATGATGGATTTACAGTCATTCACTATGCCCATATGGTCAAAGTGATACAGGAATCAGAACCCACTTCTTTTGAGCAAGCCATGGAAAAAGAAAAATGGGAGAAAGCCATGGATGAAGAAATTGATGCCTTGGAAGCAAATGCTACATGGGAATTGGTACCTTTGCCTAAATGGCTAGGTATCCTGTGGATAGGCTGAAATATGATGGATTTACAGCCATTCACTATGCCTATATGGTCAAAGTGATACAGGATTCAGAACCCACTTCTTTTGAGCAAGCCATGGAAAAAGAAAAATGGGAGAAAGCCATGGATGAAGAAATTGATGCCTTGGAAGCAAATGCTACATGGGAATTGGTACCTTTGCCTAAAGATAAGAATGCAATTGGTTGTAAGTGGGTTTATAAGGTGAAGCACAATGCAGATGGTTCTATGAACAGATACAAGGAAAGATTAGTAGTCAAGGGGTATGCACAAACATATGGCATTGATTATGAAGAAACATTCAGTCCGGTTGTGAGGATGGCAACCGTAAGAGCAGTCATTGCTATGGTTGCATCAAAGGGATGGTCTTTACATCATATGGATGTAAAGAATGCCTTCTTGCATAGTGATTTGCAAGAAGAGGTCTATATAGAGCAGCCACCAGGTTATGTGTATGCAGTTCATCCTGAGTTTGTTTGCAGGTTGAAGAATGCCTTCTATGGCTTAAAGCAAGCACCTAGAGCATGGTCTGACAAGATAGGACAGTATCTTGTCACTATTGGCTTTGAAATTTCCAAGGCAGATTTCTCACTTTATGTGAGAAAAACAGAGAAAGGTATTATGCTGCTTGTCATTTATGTTGATGATTTGATTATCACAGGTGATAGTGATGAAGATATCCTTCATGTGAAAATGCTATTGAAGCAGAAGTTTGAGATGAAAGATTTGGGAGAGCTACGTTATTTGTTGGGCATTGAGGTGATTAGATCACCAAGTGGGATATGGCTCTTGCAGAGGTAGTATGGATTGGACATGCTGTCCAAATATGGGATGATAGGCTGTAAGCCTATTTCAGTTCCTTTGGAGCAGAATGTGAAGTTGAGCGCAAATGCAGGTGACCTTCTCGAAGACCCTACTATGTACAGACGCATAGTAGGAAGTTTGATTTATATGATTATTACCAGGCCAGATTTGAGCTATGCAGTTGGATTGGTAAGTCAGTTTATGCAGGCTCCAAGGAAACCACATTTGGATGCGGCTAGATGCATACTCAGGTATGTGAAGTCGACATTGCAGTATGGACTATTTTATGAGACTGGGGTTCAAATACAGTGGCATGGATACACTGATGTTGATTGGGCTAGTAGTATTTTTGATAGAAGATCTACCAGTGGATATGTGTTCTCTTTTGGGAGTGCTGCAGTCACTTGGAGCAGCAAGAAACAACCTACAGTTGCCTTTCGAGCACAAAGGCTGAGTACAGGGGTGCAACAATGGCTGCATGTGAGGTAGCTTGGTTGCATAAGCTACTTTATGATATGCATCAGTCTACAGATGGGCCAGTTGTCATTTATTGTGACAACATGAGTAGTATACACTTGGCAAATAACCCAGTCTATCATGCTAGAACAAAGCACATTGAGGTGCATTATCACTATGTGCGGGAGAGGGTTTTACTAGGTCTTATTGATCTAGTTTATGTCAGCACAGAGGATCAGGTAGCTAACATATTCACGAAGGCATTGGGCGCAGAGAAGCTGCGCAAGTTCAGAGACCTGCTTGGTGTGCAGGAATTGGGATCGAGCTCGAGGGGGAGTGTTGAGATATCGAGCTCCACTCGTGATATGCTAGGGAGACCGTTGTGCATTTATGTCACCGACTTGTCAGTTGCAGATGCAATTGTTACACCACCCATGAATAATAGCTAGATGACAACTATCCTTATCTACTCTAGTTCGTGGCTCAGTTAGTATGCCACCTTAGTTAGTTGAGTTTGGTTTGAGACCCATATATAGGGTTCTTCTGTTTCTATGTACTTGAGTTCTTTTGGCTTACACAACTAAGAAGAGGAAAACTGTTTTCAGCCTCCATCTTTGTGTGTATTCTCCCATTGTGCAAGCAAGAAGCTACAAGTGAGACTCCTTCCTTCTCTCCCACAATCTTGACAAAGATTTGTTATTATTGTGTACTTTTCCTTTTCCTTTTTTGCATCTATCATTGTGCATCTTATGGCACTATGGCCTTATGTGACCTTGTTGCCCACCAATAATGTGACAAGTAAAAGAGATTTCCCATGAGACTTAGACTTGCCCTTGTTGGTCCGTGAGTCTCTACTAAGAGTATTATTCCCATCACCACCTTGTCTTACCCTTGTTGGGATGTGAGTCTCTACCAAGAGTATTATTTTCATTACCAACTTGTTTGCCTCTTACTATAAATGCATGAGAAGTACAGTTCACATCAACACTCTTTCTATTTACTTCCTCAATAAGAAAAGTATCCTCCACATCCTTGAGCTAAAAGCCACCTTAAAAAGGATTTCCACTCATACTAGTGTAGAATGTATCCCATGACTCAAGTAGTGTGAGAAGTAAGAAAAGAAACTTCACATTCTCCTCAAACTTTAGACCTTGCAAAGTAAGCTAATTGAAAATAGAATGAAACTCATTGAAATGAGAAGACATAGATATCCTTTCTTTAAGCAATGTTACATAAGTTTCTTAAGCTAATGTAGCTAAGTTGTAGGACTTTTCTTATCATAGAGATCACACATAGTTTTTCATAATACATAAGCACCACCCTCAAATTCAATGATATTGAAGTATATATTCTTTAATAATGAAAAAATTATGGTAGACTTGCATAGCTCATCAAGCTCTTCCCATTCCATTGCATCATGAAGTTTTGGCTTAATTCCCTCTAACTTCAATGGCTTGACTTGCTTTTCTATACCATTACTTACCAAACCTAAGTCTTCCAATATTACAAGTTATTGCCATCCACCTTCTCTATATTGAAGACAATATTATCATTGGATGCATTTGAAGCACCTACCACTATGTCTACTAAATAAAGAGAGTAGAGGCTACTACGTTAATAGCAAATTAGCCTCAAAATCAAGCCAAAAATAGTATAGTACGAAGAAGATCGAGCCAATATACTATTATCCACAAGTAGGTCCAAACACTAGAGTGCTAAATACAAGTCAAAAGAATTGCTAAAATTTTATTTTCAATATGGTTGTCCATAAAACTACAATAAATTATCATGTTGCTATAGGTAAACATGCAAAAGAATACACTTTCACTACCAGAAAAATATGGATAGCAGCTGAAGGACAATGCAATGGGTGTAGCATAAATCAATGAGTAGCAAAGACTATTGAGTATATAAATAAATACCATAATGCATGGCAAGCATGTATACAGCATTGATAACCCACTAAGAATAAGCAGTATAAGATATCCAAATCAAAGGAAAATTAGTACGTAGCCACAAATCTCTACAATTATAATATATTTATAAACCAATAAACTAGAAAAGAGCCTTGCATTGACTCAAATGAACCAAGATCCATATAAAAATATCAATACTCCCACTCGATCAAATCTTGAGTATCCAAAGTAGTAAAGGAAGCTCAATGCGTAGAAATCATTGCATCCGGGTATCCAAAGTAGATCATCTACACATCTAGGAGCATAAACCCTCAATAAGTCTTCAAGCTTGGAAGTGAAAATCACTAAAGCAAATAGCCACTGCCCAAATGCAATCAATTGAGCTGAAATCCAAGTTGCATAGCTGAGCATAAGCATATCCAGATATAAATAACAATGCCAAGCATCAACACAATCGTGTAGCATACCCGAACAGTATATACACATCCAATACATATGTGAAAGAATATTAAATATCTTGAATTAGTGGATCCAGATCAGACAATGAAAAAAAACATTGCAGATGTGCTCTCAAAAAACATGGCTCAATCTATGGGTTGGTCTTAGGTCTTCAAGATAGTGTATTGCAAAGCAATGGAAAGCAAGGATTATGCTTTTCATTTTGTTTTTGCTTTTGATGAAAAACATGTTAAAAACCATGGGAAAATGCAAGGCCATCATTGATATAAAGAGAGATGTTATGGATGCATGAGGGGGGGATAGATCTAAGAATTTGTGGTCTACATTATGCACAGATAAAGGGCTACCTACTACTATTCACTATTTATCTAGAGTGATTTACCTTGATTTGGATGCTTTCATTGGCTCTTAGCTCTCGACAAATCTGGACCTAACTTTTGCACTATAGTAGGTAAAGAAAATGTTAGATTTTGGACTAAATTTGGAGTGTTCTTGAAACTCCAAAACAAGAACATTAATTGTATGTGGGCTAAATTACAACCGAACTGTTCTACATAAAGCTAGATTGATTTTGGGCTAAAAATATACTATTTTCTATTCAATCTCTTGTATTAAAAATTTAGAAGCTTGTGGATTGAATTATTTTGGGTTCTTTTTGGAGCCATAGCCTCAAAAGTATGTTTTCTACAAGCAAATTTATTTGTTGTATAGATTGAGTGGAAGTTCCATCGTAGTTACTATAGATCATAGTTGGATTTAAATAGTTTCTTGAGTTTTTCTTGGATTTTTGCATTCTCCTTCCACAAAATCTCTTGTCTTCCTTCTGTAAACTCCTGCTAGAACTCTAATGGTTTAGGCTAGACATAGTAAATACCACAATATCTATAATGGTGAGCCCAATGTGAAATGCCAACCATAGAGTTATACAAGATGGAAGATGCTTTAGGATCTAGTTCTATAGATGAAGTTAGGTAGTTACTTCAAACCTTCACTACATATTTGTAGCAACAACAACAATAGTAGTTGTTGCAATCTATACAGAAAAGATGAATTTATTTGGAATTCCTCTGAAGAGGATGAGTCACTTTTTTGTTTAACTTGTTGTCCATGAACTAAAGCCGTGTATAAATGAGCTTTATACACAAGATCGAGCCTAGGATGATTTTAAGAAGTCATTGAAGGAAGAATTTTGTTTGCACATGCAAATAAATGGGCTACTAAATGCACCCACAAAAGGGCAACTACTGTACACTTTAGTGGCTTTTTCTAGTGAATGTATCGGGATTGTGTTATCAAATAACTTGCTTATCAACTAGTTAGCATTACCAATCCATATAATCGGAGCAATATAATCAACAAAATGAAATGCATTGCATCAATTAGCTTTACACATTAAAGTGATTATTCCCAAAAAAACTATTGAGGAAAGGACATTTCCATTTCATTTTTATTTCGTGATGTTGCCTAAATGGCAAGAGGAAAATTAAAATCTCCATGTATTCTAATCCGTATTGACAATGTTAAAGCTATCAAGTATGTTAGTGCATTAATAAATGAAGGGTACCTCTTGTGTTTGGTGCGCAGATCGGTCGTAGAATGCTCACGTAGTGAATCCCGGAAGGTCCCCAAGAACAATGAACTCTACCTTTTTGCACAAAAAACAATGTAAAAGCATGAACGACAAGAAGCAAGAGACCAATTGGGTTCAATCTCCCCCCATGCCTTGTGTGAGCGCTTCACAAAGCATGTATTTTATGTATATTTCCATCTTCATGCTCAATAATAGCCCAATTTACAAAAATATGACAAGCTTTTAGCTTTTGAGTTTGCTTTCTACAAAAATAGGAAATAAAGCTAATGGACGGTGCCCATAGAGTCTGGCACGCCCAATCTCAATGTCCAAATAGAAATAACATATCCGTGCGCATAGACGCATACAAAATAATAATCAATAATCGATGTCTCAATAGACATAACAAAATATAGGCGTGGCGCCTATCAAAATATAATCCAAAGGTCGAATACTCGCTAGACTCCAATGCTTTCCTCCGCCACTGCTGCTATCTCTACACATCAACTGAAGCATTCACAATCGTTAGTAAATTAATACAATTAAACCGACAAAAGTGAATACTTAGCAGTCTTCAGCTACATAAATAAATCAACTGGTTAGAAATAAATCCTAACCTTAATTTATTACGAGTGCACACTCTAAACTCATAAACATTTATTAATTTAATATGCATTTTGCGGAATCACCCGCTATGGAATCACCCATGTACACGCTAAATTAATGAAACGCCCGAAAAGGACAGGCGTCCCCATCAACTTCTCGCACAAACAATCCACTTTGTGTATGAGCCCCGGTCATCTAAGTTTACGGAATCCACCGTAAAACCTCACGGAATCCACCGTGGAATATGCCTCCTGGCATCATACCCCCGGGGTGGGATAGCAATTGACCTCAATTGCTATTAGCTCAATGTGGAGCTAACAGAGTGGGGAAAGCATTTAAGTCTCTAGCGTGCATCCATTGCGCTTCCTCTACAGGATGGTTCTTAAATTTTACTAGGTATCTAGAATACCTTCGGCCAGTTCTAGTAGTCATGTAGTCAGTGTCTATGATGGCTTCTGGTTCAAGTATTTCAGTCTCTTCCTCTAATAAAGGTGGGTTTTCATAAACAGGGTGGATAGGTAATTGGCCTCTAAATGGTCTCAATAAACTAATATGAAATGTATTGTGAATTTTCCAATGAGATGGTAATTCTAACTTGAATGCATTATCATTAATCTTATGAATGATTCTAAATGGTCCATAAAATCTAGGAGCTAATTTGACAATTGGATGTCTATCTACACTTTGCAGTCTACGTTTTTCTATTCTCAGCCAAACATAATCATCAACTTTGAAATTCATGGCTTGTCTTTTCTTGTTAGCTTGTTTGGTATATGATTGTTGGGCTTTAGCAATCATATCCTTAACCTCATCAAAAATACTGTTATGCATACTAGCAATATCATCAGCACTCTGAATTCTATTAGACAAAGATGCAACAGGTGTAGACAATCTATATCCATAAATGACTTCAAAATGTGCTTTCTTTGTAGATGTGTGTGGTGTATTGTTGTATGCAAACTATAATAAATGCAAATGAGTGTCCCATGTCTGAGGTTTAGAGATAGTATATGCACGTAAAAGATCTAGAATGGTGCTGTTTGTGGCTTCTGTTTGTCAATTTGTTTCTGGATAAAATGCAGATGAGAAATCAATCTTTGTGCCTAGATTTGCAAACAGTGTAATCCAAAAATTGTTACAAAATCTAGAATCACGATCTGAAATAATCACTTTTGGCAATCCATGGTTAGTAAAAACAATTTTCAAAAATAACTGTGCTGCCTGTGATGCTGTTAAAGTTTTCTTACATGGAATGAAATATGCTTGCTTACTAAATCTATCTACAATTGTCCAAATCATGTCATGGTTAGATTTAGTATTTGGTAAACCAGTAATGAAATCCATAGAAATATGTTGCCAAGGTTTAGATGGAATAGACAAAGGCATTAGTAATCCATACTGTTTACCATGATGTCTCTTTATTCTTTGACAAATCAAACATTCAGAAACGAAATTAGATACATTTACATCCATATGCGGCCAATAAAAATCTTCAGTTAACATGCGTAATGTAGATATAATACCTCTATGACCTTGATATGGGGGACAATGAATTTCATTCAAAACAAAAGATCAGAATGGAATAGTAACACAGAGTCTCTTTTCATAAAACATAAATCCATCATTATATGACAATGAATCAACATGAATGAAATTATTTTGAACTAATTTTTGCCAATCAGAATGAAAAGTAATATCCTGGTGATATGTATCTTTCATAGCAATCAAAGAATCAAAAGATATGACAGAAATATTATGAATTGCAGGTCTTCTACTCAATGCATCAGCAACTACATTTTCTTTTCCAGGTTGGTATTGAATGATAGGATGAAAACTTTGAATGAAGGAAGCCCATTTGATATGACAGTCAGAAATTTGGGGTTGGCTAAGTAAATATCTAATGCTTTGCTGGTCGGTCTTTATCATGAATTCTGAACCCATTAAGTAGTGTTTCCACTATTTTAATGCTTGTACAACTGCTAATAGTTCTTTGTCATAAGTGGAATATTTCAGCTCAGAGGGTTTCAGCTTAGAACTAGAATATGCTATTGGATAATTGTCTTGCATTAGTACGGCTCCTATTCCTGATCCGCTAGCATCGGTCACAACTAAAAAGAATGGTCTATTAAAGTCAGGCAATTGTAAAACAGGGGCATTTGTTAATGCACGTTTCAGTAAGTCAAAAGATTTTTGCTGAGTTTCAGTCCATTGATAAACAATTCCTTTCTTAAGAAGTTTGATTAATGGTAAAGCAATTAATGAAAAATTGCGTACAAACTTCCTATAGAAACTAGCAAGACCAAGGAATGAGCGTAACTCATGCATGTTTTTAGGAACAGGCCAATGCAATATTGCATCAATTTTCTTAGGATCAACTTTAATTCCTTCTTTTGATACAATATGACCTAAATACTCAATTTCTGTCTTAAAGAATTCACTCTTTTCAAGATTTGCAAACAATTGATTTTCTTTCAGTAATTGAAAAACTAATGATAAATTTCTTTTTCTTAACTAAGAGTACAGGTGCACCGAATGGAGAACTGCTAGGTCGAATTAAGCCTCTATTTAGTAATTCTTCAACTTAACTCTGGATTTCTTTTTGCTCTATTTGATTGTGCCTATATGGTGCTTTGCAAGGCGGTTGTGTGCCAGGGATTAAATCAATCTTATGGTCTTCTGGACGTGAAGGAGGTAAACCTGGTGGTAGGTCTTCGGCAAAACAGCCCTTAAAATATGCAAGAAATTCCTTATGCCTAGGGTGCATATGATTTTCCTTTGCTTGCAATTCATTCACCCAAATGAGATATGATTTAGTACTCTTGCGTAATGCATGTTTTGCTTGAGTATGCAAAAGCAGTGGAAAAATATTAGATGCATGCATACCATATAATGTAATAGATTTTCCTTGAAAATTAATATTCATTGTGTGCGTGGAATAATCTATATTTGGATTATGCTGGTGTCGCCAAGGCATTCCTAAAATAATGTCGCTTGACTGTAATGGAACAACTAAGAAATTTCTCCTTTCAGTGTATGAACCAATTTGAATCTCTAAATCTTGAACTTCTTGTGTGCCATTGTACCTAGTGCCTAAAAATGTAGCTTTTATACGATAATACGTAGGTACAGTCTATAATTTCAATTCCTTTACCAATTTTGCTGAAATAAAGTCATGAGTACTACTGTCATCATGCAAGATAGTTCTTTCCTTTCCATGCACCAAGCATTTCATAGTCAATAATGAATGTGGAGTAAGCATACCTGGTAAAGTGTCGAAAGTAGTAGTAGGATCATCCTCATCTTCAGTGAAATCAGGCATATCCTCATGCTCATCTTCGTCCATGGCTCCAAGATAATTGATATGTCCTGATGGCTTCTTTGAATGATAATTTGCTGCGAGATGCCCAGGCTGGTGACATTTATAGCATACTATTGGCTTGGCTTTGGTTACATTATTTGCAATGGCTAGAAGTCTAGGTACATTTGGATTTGCTTGTGAAATAGGCTTTGGATTTGGATTGATATTGGATGGTAATGCAGGTGGTTTAGCCCAATTCTTGCGGAAAGATGGTGAAGAGAAACGACCTGGATTAAACCTTCTAAAATTGGAATTGAATTGTTTAGATCCATAATTACCATTGGCTTGGAATTGCTGTGGTCGTCTGTCCCTTCCGCGTAACTTATCTTCAGTGGCGTGAGCTAGTGAGATGGCGTCTTCAAGGGTAGCAAGCTTGAACATGTTTACTTCAGGGTAGTAATGTCCAAGGAGTCCAGACATATACTTCCGCTTATGTGTCGTCTCTGGTACGTCTTCAAGCATGCGTAGCTATAGGAGTGCATTCCAAAAACGCTCTGTATATTGTGGAATAGACTCACGATCTCGTTGTTGAAGTAAATCCCATTGCTTGATAGCCTTCTCATGAAATTGCAGTCCACCAAAGTGATGCTCTGTCTACCAAATGATTAGTAACACACTTCATTTTATCTTTTTCTGGATAGGTTTTCTCATGGAAATAGTCATCAAACTGGCTAATGAATGATAAAATAGTCTTTTCTTCTTGTATGCCATTGAAAGTGCGAAATTTGAAACTTCGTTTACTTATCTTTGATTCCTTGCGAATGATTTGAGCTTCAAGAGTGGCGTCGATGGTACGTCGAATCAAATCTTCAACTTGAGGTTCTTCTTTGTCGGTGGACGCTCTTTGTAATTTTGTCAATTGCGCTTGCAATGCTTGCCTAGCCCTTCGCTCTTCTTCTAATTGCAGCATGATTAGATCCATCTTTTGTTCCACGGTAGGCTCAGGTAGGTCGTCTTTAGCCATAGGATCATCCATATGTGGAGCCGTCATCCTGTAAAACTCAATAAACCTTTCTCACTCAAAGTCAGGTTAGCGGGATGAGCGTAGCTCAAATTTGGGGTTACAAGGCTATGTATTTTTGGGTATTTCTTTCTCAATTTTCAGAAAATCTGCAATATTTCCTTCTTCATTTGCTAGAAATACTTCAGCGAACTTGTAGATGGGTAGAATACTTTGCCACGAACAACTTTCCAGTTCAGAGTTTCTGCGCAGGAACAGCCCTTCTAGGAGTTTTAAGCACTAGTCAGTTCTGACTCCAGTTGACTAGTCTGACTTGCAGAGTTGCAGACTTAGCCGACTTGCAGAGTTGCAAACTTGCAGAACTTAGGCCGACTTGATGAACTTGCAGGACTTGATTCCAGTCGACTTGCAAGACTTGACTTCTGAGGTGCAGGACCTGAAGTTTATGAACTTGCTTGCTTTGCCCAACTTGATGAAAGCTTAGTGATTTAAGCTTTATAGCTTAAGCTTAGTAGGGGGGGTTAATGGGCAGCAACAGCGCGAATCGTGGGGGGGGGGGGGGGGGGGCGTTTTCTCCACGTCGTGTGATTTTCGGAAGGCCCTCTTACTGGTCGATGAGGATTTGTGGAATATCCTTAAGATTTTAAGCTTTATGACTAAGCTTTTGAAGAAAATAGATATGAACTTCTTACTGTATAACCACGACTTGATGAAGGAGATGGATGCGTGGTCCTCCGCCTGCACAGCTTGGTCCTTCGCGATCTGAGAGTAGAAACAGGGGTTCTTGATCTCCAGAAGTCTGCCTGCATCGACGGTTCGCGATGAGATTGATTGTAGAGCCCGATCATTCCTGGAGCTCCGCCTTTGCTCGAGATGGGTAGCGATTGGAAGCTCTTGATCTCAGCTCCGCTCTGATACCACTGGTGCACAGATCGGTCGCAGAATGCTCACGTAGTGAATTCCGGAAGGTCCCCAATAACAATGAACTCTACCTTTTTGCACAAAAAACAATGTAAAAGCATGAACGACAATAAGCAAGAGACCAATTGGGTTCAATCTCCCCCCATGCCTTGTGTGAGTGCTTCACAAAGCATGTATTTTATGTATATTTTCATCTTCATGCTCAATAATAGCCCAATTTACAAAAATATGACAAGCTTTTAGCTTTTGAGTTTGCTTTCTACAAAAATAGGAAATAAAGCTAATGGACGGTGCCCATAGAGTCTGGCACGCCCAATCTCAATGTCCAAATAGAAATAACATATCCGTGCGCATAGACGCATACAAAATAATAATTAATAATCGATGTCTCAATAGACATAACAAAATATAGGCGTGGCGCCTATCAAAATATAATCCAAAGGTCGAATACTCGCTAGACTCCAATGCTTTCCTCCGCCACTGCTGCTATCTCTACACATCAACTGAAGCATTCACAATCGTTAGTAAATTAATACAATTAAACCGACAAAAGTGAATACCTAGCAATCTTCAGCTACATAAATAAATCAACTGGTTAGAAATAAATCCTAACCTTAATTTATTACGAGTGCGCACTCTAAACTCATAAACGTTTATTAATTTAATATGCATTTTGCAGAATTACCCGCTATGGAATCACCCATGTACACACTAAATTAATGAAACGCCCGAAAAGGACAGGCGTCCCCATCAACTTCTCGCACAAAGAATCCACTTTGTGTATGAGCCCCGGTCATCTAAGTTTACGGAATCCACCGTAAAACCTCACCGAATCCACCGTGGAATATGCCTCCTGGCATTAGTGTTTGACTTCCTTAACATAATAGGAAGACTAAGGAAAACTCGTGTGCTTTAGGGCAATGATATTAAAAAAGAAAGCAAATGTGTTTTTGGATATAGGACTAATTTTGTTCACTTAGAACACAAAAATGTATCACAAACCAAAAGAATTAACGAATGCATTGTATGACACTCATGCCAACTGGCAATATTTTGTTTAGTGGGATAACCATATAGTGGGACAATAAAGATAAATATATTGGTTGGGTACAATAACCAAATTTATGTTATAGACTATTTGCTAAGGCAAAATGCTCTTTTATTATTTTCATTTCATTGTGAACCTAAAAATAAAATTAATGGTAAGATCGAAAGCTTGAATTTGAGCCAAGATCAATAATAGGCCATCCACCACAAATCATCTATCAAACACACACTTGGATGTTGTCAAAGAGCGAGGAAAAAATAGTGAAGGAACAAGTATATAGCTTTCGAACACCCATAGGATATATGAGATGTCTCAAGGGAGCCTTCATAAAGAAAAAGAAAAGAGGTGTGGAGCAATTATCTAGTTTAAAGTCCCACGATTGGCACAAAATTATTCAAGTAAGGATATCTCTAACCATGAATATAGTAATTAGTGGAGTAACTATGTGTAAACTTTGGGATATGATGACTTTTTCCTCAACTAATCATTTGATCTATGAATATTGTTTACATTCAGTTCGTACTTCCTACTAGCATATCCCATTGTGTATCTAAAGATGTACATGATATCATTTACAAGATAGGAGAGCTTGTGAGGTGTATATACATTGTATTTTTTCATTATATATCTTTGAATTTCTACATAAAAATAAACAATTCTCAAATACATCTTGACAAATACGTGAGCTCGAAGGAAATTGATCCAAACACATTGCAAGACGCTCGAGTATTATCTGTTGAGGTGGTTTGTTTGGTGGAGGAAATTTTTCCTCGATCCATTTTGACTACTCAATTACATTTACTCGTACATTTGATTGATGAGATCGCACTTTGTGGGGCAGTTCATGCAAGGTGGATGTTTTTTCTTGAGCGCATGATGACTATTAATGATGATGTGCATGATGACACCATAATGGATGATATGCATGATATAGTACAAGATGAACCTCGTGAGGATGTTCAAGGAAACGCCGAAGAAGACAATAATGTGATTGTCGATAATATTGATGAAGTTATTGAGCAATATAGCAACACAACTGATAGTGGGATAGACTTATTTGTTTCGTTACCTCTTGGTAACGTAGACCTAGAAGTAGATAGTTTAGCAAGGGCTGATCTCATTGAAAATGAGATGAATCATTCACTGTAAAATACTTAATTTGCTTAATGATTCAATGTGTATTCTTAATTCTATGGTTTTTATCATGCGCACACATGCATACTCAAGAATCAGTAGTTAAGTTTAAAGCTAAATTGAATTTTCCATAATAAAAAGAAAGTATTTTTTATCATCTTCAAGTAGAAAATTTACGAGATACATATTGCAATGCTTGCTACTAATTGTATAATAAGGTTTCTGTCGCTTGCTGCTAATTACTTATATCAGGCTTGTCAACTAGAGGAAGTGCCATTCATTAGAGAGCAATGAAAAAATAATTATTAACTCTAGTTTTTTTATTCAATGATTCAATGTGTATTCTTAATTCTATGGTTTTTATCATGCGCACACGTGTATGCTCAACAATCAATTTCACGTGGTTAAATAATTATTAACTTTGGTTTTTTAATTATATTAATTTCAATTTTACGTGGTTAAAAATTTGCGCGTCTATATTGGGGTCTATTTGCGTGGATATATAGACGCAAAATTCGTGTCTATTTACACGCTCTTTTACATGCACATATAGATGCAATGATAGACGCGCCCCACTTTGCACGTCTAACATGCGCGTCTATGCCTCATTTCTGTTGTAGTGTAGCCTCTCTCTCTCTCTCTCTCTCTCTCTCTCTCTCTCTCTCTCTCTCTCTCTCTCTCATTAGTGTAATGAAATGTGTTGCATCAGTCAGCTTTAGGTATTGAAATAATCATTACCAACAAATTTATTGAGGAAAGGATATTTCCATTTCATTTTGATTTCTTGACATTGCCTAAATGGTAAGAGGAAAATCAAAACCTCCATGTACTCTAATCCTTATTGACAATGTTAAAGGTATTGAGTATAGTAGTGCATTAACAAATGAAGGGTACCTCTCTTATTTAGCTCCCTTAACATAATAGGGAGATCAAAGAAAAATCGTGTGCTTCAGAGTGATGATATTAAAAGAGAAAGAAAATGCATTTTTGGGTATAGGACTGATTTTGTTCCCTCGAAACACAAAAATGCATATCACAAACCAAAATAATTAATGAATATATTACATGATACTCATGCCAACCAGTAGTATTTTGTTTAGACAGAACACATTTAACAAGACAATAAAGATAAATATATTTGTTGGCTACAATGACCAAAACTATATCATTGAGTATTTGGCTAAGGCAAAACATTGATCTTTTACTACTTTCATTTCATTGTGAAAAATTCACAAGAACTACCTAAAATGAAAATTAATGATAAGATCAAAAGCTAGAGTTTGAGCCAAGATCATAAATAGGTAGTTCAGCACATATCATCTATCGATCAAAACATACATACTCACTCACACACACACACTCTCTCTCTCTCTCTCCCAAAAAAAAAACCCATTACTTCTCTCTTACTTGTAGATATACATTGGAAGATGAACACATGTAATATACTCTTCCACTACATTCTTTAAGGTTAGAACATTATTTTCTTACATGCTCGTTATCAATTATCATTTTCCTATGCCCATGCATATGCATCATTACATTATTTTCCTTAGGATCCATTTTCTCTATGGTCAATGTTGTAACCCTCACACCAAATCACTCCTCCAAATTGCCAGACGCCGTGGTTGATAATTATCGTTGAAATTCGTTTCTTTTGTTGTAGCTGTGACTTAGAATTCTTTTTCAGGCGACTGAGGTGTTTTGTGTAAACTACGTGAGATGGCAAGGAAAGTCTGAGTGAGGTCCCCAAAAAGATGTGTCTGATAGATCATGTTCACGTAAAATGAAGCTTGTAGGTTACAAAGTCGAGCTGAATTGATACGAGAGACTAATTTCGACGTGAAACCAGCGGCTGATTGACGCTGCCAAGCGCATGATTTTACATTATCACTAGAAGAGCTTGGAACTGTAAGGGAGGTACGATAATTTTCATCAGCCTTAACAAAGGGAGAAAAGGTTGGCTTTACAAGTTGCGAACTCTTAAAGAAAGCCTTCCAGGAATTGCAGGGGTAGAAGACTGTCGTGCAGAATGTCACTAGCAAAAGGCAACCTGTTCCTTGGCTTCGAAGGTAATATTAGTACAGGAAAAGTCGGGAAAGCACACCTCTCTCTCTCTCTCTCTCTCTCTCTCGGCGTTTAACATTATTTTCGCGATAGCAACATATAGTTTGCTAGGCGCAGGTCTCATTCAGTGGAGTCTGCTGTCTCCGCACGGCAAGCCATCCCAATCGTGTCACTGGCTCCCCCATCTGCTACTCAACGTATAGCAATTCGCATGCATGAATTTAACAGAATTACGTAAGTCGCCCCAAGGATGTGGACAAGCTGCAGATAATTTTGACAAAAAAATAAAAGACACGGCTATGAAACTATTAATATGGACAAACTCATGCAACATGAGTGGCATGTAGTGTCTCATAACAAACATGTAAACTTCAAAGAAGGTGTACTGAAGTGACCCTAAACAGCTGCAGTATTTGATGCTAAAACCGCGACGACATCAATATAACTGTCTTCCCATGAGTGGCGTTAATGATGTTAAACCCGCGACAAGATCAATGTTAATGTGTTCCCAGGATCAGTTAAGTGTTGATGGTTGACTGTGTCAGGAAGGCATGTGATCAGAGGGCCGCTAGAGGCAAGGTGTTGGAGGCATGATCACCTGCAGTGCGGGGGCTGGTGGCGGTGCTACTGTGCTGGGAGAAAGAGGAGGCGTTGAGGAGGCCGGAAGGGGGCGAGGAGGAGGCGTCGGCGCGGCTTGGGGGGCTGGCAGCGCTGTCCCAGGCGTCCGTCATGAGGTTGAGCCCGGAGCTGAGCTTGCACGAAGCCGAGCCGCCACGCGGCGTGTTGCTACTTGACTGCAGGACCTCTGCCAGCGGCCCGCCAACCGGCGACTCCCAGGCGATGGGGATCCAACTGCTGCTCTGGTGGGCCTGCTGCTGGTGATGATGACTAGTAGTAGGGTTAGGGCCCACGCCCAGGCCCATCTGCGTGGGGTCTACGCGCAGGCTCGGGTCGTCCTGGTCGCAGCGGGACGCCATGGAGAGCTTGAGGGGGGAAAGGGCGAGCTTGCCACGCGGCGAGCCCGGGTTGGCGGAGGCGAAGTCTGGCGCGGCGGGCGGGATGGAGATGGAGAGCTGGGTTGTGGAGGAGCTGCGGTTGGAGGCGCCCCCGCCGTCGTCGTGGTCGACGTCGGACCACGGCAGGCTCGTGGGGTCCCTTCCAGACCTCGGCCAGTCGTCGAAGAAATGGCGCAGCGGCTGGCACGATTCTGACTCCCTTCCCGCACCGCCCCCCACCTCGAACGCCACCCCTCCTCCCAAGAACGAGTGCTGTTGTTGCTGCTGCTGCTGTTCACCACCATCAATCAACCAGTAAATACAATGCCATCAATCAATTATCATTA
This sequence comes from Lygodium microphyllum, assembly GCF_053477565.2. Lineage (NCBI taxonomy): Eukaryota > Viridiplantae > Streptophyta > Polypodiopsida > Schizaeales > Lygodiaceae > Lygodium > Lygodium microphyllum. The sequence continues at coordinate 4,042,807 of NW_028229515.1, read as the reverse complement.
TCACCGTACCCATCTACTCGTCCTTGCGCAGTTCCTAAGACTATTATTCAACATTTATGCCTGTCGTCGTGTCCGAGTCCGAGTCCATTTTCAAAACACCCCACCGTTTGCCCAAAGTCAAATACATTTGCCTTGATTTCTCCACCCTAACCATTACGTCAGTTCATTAACTCTGCCTCATTATTTCATTTATGATCTAGTATCCTCCCTCCTCATGCTTGGCACGTGCTAACCTATAATTATGCCACACCTTCGGTCGGATCATGGATATGCGAGGGCAACATGCATGCACACACAAAGCTGACATCTACACGCGTGGCATGCACATGCAAGGCCGACATATATTTTGTGTCCTAATCAAAGACGAACACCCATTGTCACATATATGACATTTGATTAACATTACCTTTGATTGCATCACTCGCAAGGGGTTGTTCACCGCGGAGCTTATAACGGAAAGTCCGCTTAGGGCTGGCGATTCTTGGCTCAGGCCACGGATGTTGCCGGACGTGTCTGAGAACAACGTTTGTTCTTGGCTCATATCACCGTGAAAGTAGCTGCAACACGGACAAAGACCAACAACGTTAAAACGAGCTGTGCCGACTCGTACGCGAGACAACATCCTGCAATAAAAAAGGATTTGAAAGGGCTGCTCATGATTCGGAGCTTCATGATTAAGTCGCAGTAATCTGCATAGGCTGATGAGTTGAATATACTTCACTGTCCTTCTGTAAAATAAACTAACCAGTTCATGTTTCGTACCCAAGTGAATTCATGAGGGGTTTTGAACCCATGCATTACCAACATGCTGAGCAACTCCTTTATACGACGGATATTACTGCACTGCAGATGAAAGGTCATTTTACCCCCTTTTAACTTCATGGACTGTTGTTGTCAACCGACATGTTCACCCCACATGGGAGAAGAGGACAAGTTAAGGTAAACTTGCAACAGTGACGGAAGCAATTTTTGAAGCAATTCGGGCGTTTGCCTCTCCAGTGCTGCATTAAAGGTAGGTGTTCACAGGGGCAAACAAGGTATGTGGGATATGATCTGTGCCAGGGAGGCAACGCATGAAAAGTGGGAGGGATAGGGATTGTCAATATGTCAGCGCGAATGGGAGCTTGGATGGTTGAATGTGGGAGCGTGCAATGTACTGCAGGGGTAGAATTGTATGTGAATGTGTCTATTAAAGAAAGAGAGAGAGAGAGAGAGAGAGAGTACCGGAGATCTTTAGCTGAGAGGCTCCCAAGTTGGTTGAATTGGCTCCCAATCGATAAGCCGCCAGTGGGGGAAGAGGTGCCCGATAGGTTACGAATGCCTAGCCCAGAAGACGGCGGTCTCTGCTGCTGCTGCTGCTGCTGCTGCTGAAGGGTAAGAGCGGCCCGTAGACCGTTATTTGACGACACATTCGGATTGACCGCGGCAGCCCTCGCCGCGGCCAAACTGACGGCGGAAGACGACGGCGAGGCGGCCGCCGAGGATGCCGACGTCAGGGTGGAGGTGGCTGCGGGCGTGGCGGAATTGCCATTGATGTTGGTGGTGGTATTGTTCGCGGTGGCGGTATTGGCATTGGCGGTATTGTTGGCCCCGCTGTTGCTGTTGTTCACATTCTCGGGGGGCTTCCTGGCACGGTGCCTGCCTCGGTGCATGTGGCGCTCGCAGTATTTCTGGTCCGGTACAACGTCTCGTGAGCAGCGCCACTTCTTCCCGTCCGTCCGTCGGCATCGTCCGGGCTCGGGATCAGTGGAGTTGGCGTATCCCAAGTGATAATTCCCCCACCCTAATACCGCCCGCACACGCGCACCAAACCAAACCGAAAGCCAGAACGACACCCGAGCCGGGTTAAAACAATAAAGTAGGAATACTAACAGAAAACGAAAACCACCCCCCGGAACCCACCGCCCATGTTCATCATCCTCACATGCATGCACACTTCACAACCTAAGCAGCCACCGCAGTAGCAGGCTTGCCTCAGCAGCTTCACGCACACACAAGAAAGCTCTCCAACCGAGGCAAGGGCGCACACACACACACACACAACACCTGCCCGCCCTCCTTTCAAACTCAAAAGTAGAGCAAGAATGAAGACAGAAGACAAGAGGCGTGGTGCAGTGCTGATCTGCTTTGTAGTACTTTTGTCCACTGACCACACTGTGCAGTGTGCAGGAGCAAAATACAAAAGTATCATTCACTTTTACCTTCTATCCACTAATTATCACCTAAGGCCATTCTTCCTGTTCAGCACGCGCGACCAAATTCTATATTACATTACATTCCAATTAATTGATTGCTAACGTTCCAAAAAGTATTATCACACCATGCAGAAAGACACAGAGGACAACATATTGACACCCCAAGGCAACAAAGAAAAAGAGGGGAAGAAAAGACCGTAACACGCAGATAATTGGCCTGCAGGGAAATTAAAAGTTTACGAAATGTGCTTACAGCTCGCGAAATGATGTGCTCCGGGTGACAATCCAGCTGCCAACGCTGCGACACTGGTGCGAATCGGATGGACCAGCTCCGGGGGTACGTTCACACCACACATGAGGTACTTGAAGATGAGAGCATGGTGTTGCAGTTCTCGTAGCTGGCTAGCTGTGAACACCATAGCCTCACTCTCCGGCAGAACATAGTGGCCGGTCATGTCTCGCCCCATGGACAGAGGCAGAGTTGCTGCCCCCCAAAAGAGAAAAACAAACAGAGACAGTAAACATAAGCAAGTTAGCCGTGCACAAGTAGAGGTCAAATTTAAGCCTGATTGAAGTAAAAATGTATAAAAAACCTTCCACTCGTCTGAGCGCCTCAACTCTCATCTCTCAGAGAAGCAGCTGGTGTGAGAACACACGACGTGGCCTTTGAACAGCGTTCCACGTTGGATAGGCTTATGTGGAATAAAAGAAATGAATAAACAAGCACGGTCTCCTGCCCTAGGCTTAGCTAGCTAGCTACTGCTACAGCAAGAGGCGGAGAGACCGACGCACAGAGAGAGAGAGAGAGAGAGGGAGGGATAGACTTCTCAGACTGGGGCTGTTGGTGGCTGCGTGTGTGGTGGCTGCTCTGTAGGGGTGGGGCGGGGTGTGTGTGTGTGTGTGTGTGTGTGTGGTGTGTACACGTGTGTGTGTGTGTGTGGGGTTGTGTGGTGGTGTGTGTGTGTGTGTGTGTGTTGCATGTGTGTGTGTGTGTGGCTGTGTGTGTGGGTGTGTGAGTGGTTGGTGTCATAGTGTGTGGTGGGGCTTTGTATTTTCCGGCTAGGCCTCGTAGCTAGCATTCATGGCTACTTTGCAAGACTTCCGGCTTCCGAGTATAATAGTACCCTCCTCTCTTTTCTCAGTATCACAATATAGGACATAATTGACGAAATACGTGCAAGCAAGTCCTTGTACTCATGGCTACCTGCGGACCAGCTGTTTATCATGGTACCTGCTGAAGTGCGGAAGGGAAAGGAAGCGTGGTTATGGTAGGAAATTGCTCGCGATGTGCCCGTCGGATACGAGACCATGGAGTCGCTCCTCATCAACCTGCTCTCTGAGATGAAATTTGAACTATCACCGCCCCCCAGTAAGGCGCCATCGGATGCCGTCGAGTTGGTTGGAGAGCAGCCTAGGCGTCCATCCGACACCATGGAATTGCTCCTCACAAGAGAACCTAGAGCGCCATTGCTGGTGATCTGCATCTTGAGAGGGAAAGAGTCAGTCCGGGCAAGTTTCATGGGACCTAGACGGTCGTCTCTTGGATCAAAGTCCATGTCTCGAAAGGACTAGCAGCTGCAGACAGCAGAGGCAGAAGAGAGAGAGAGAGAGAGAGAGAGAGAGAGAGAGAGGGTTAGAAAGAGAGAGAGAGAGAGAGAGAGGTGGGCAGGGAAACTCTTCTGTCACTGTATGGAACAGAGAGAGGCTCTGGCTAAAAGGCCAACAGCCATGCTCAGAACGCAACAGGATATGCTGCAGCGCTAACAGGAAGAAGCTGCAGTAGCAGCGGCCATGGCGGTATAAGACTAGAGAGAGTGAGAATTCCCATATAAATATATGGATATTTATATGTATATCTTTGCAGGAGGGGTGCTCCTGAATCCACCAGGCAGGGAAAGGGGCAGAGAGAGAGAGAGAGAGAGAAAGAGAGAGAGAAAAGGAAGGGAAAAGGAAGGGGGGACAGAGAAGGATGCGAGGGGGTTTTAGGGGAGCTGAGGCAGCAGCTGCTGGTGCAGGGGAGGCATGGAAAGCTACGCACTCAAACTCTATTTGATCTCCGTCTCAATATCCACTGTTGTTGCTGCTGCTCTTGTGTGTTATGCATGGTAGAATTGGAAAGAAACCCCAGTAGGTAGCAGTGCCCCACCCCCTCTATAATAAGTCGTAGAGTGTAGTGTGATCCACCACTGGTAGAGGACAAGACACTCAGAGAGAGAGAGAGAGAGAAGAAGGGGCCGTGTGTGTGGCCGGCTCCAGGCCCCTTTCAGGCCCGGATGTGTTACCCATCCAAAAATCCGAAAGGTGCCTGCAACTCCTTCTGCACAATTGGCTTTACCGTAGAGATGAAAACCAACATTAAAGTGAAGAAGTGAAGTGTTTTACCTGCTCTCTCTCTCTCTCTCTCTCTCTCTCTCTCTACTCAGTCTTACTCAAGAGCCTCTCAAGATGCAGAGAGAAAAAATGCGTTAATAATTTCGGCTTGTCCCCGACGGGACGGGACGCCACGTGAGGGCGCCCACCCGTCGTACGCTTTGCAATCTAGCCACTCGGAGCCTCGACGCCATCCTCCCCTTGCCTTTCCAACAGGGCGCGTTCCCATGCTCCCTCACATCTCCCTAGTAGCATGTGTCTTCTGTCACCACTCGTCATAACCTAGGCCTAGAAGCTTGCAACATCCTTCAAAGGGACTTTAACCTCCCACACAAATAAGTACCCTTCCGATGAATAGTAGTAAATCTACAAAATAGTTATATGCCCTTCTAATCACTTTAAATGAAAAAAAACAAGGGCGATTGCTCTAATCCCTTCCAAACGAATGGATACCTTAGGTTGGTTTCACACCAAATGGAGGACACCTACTTTGCAACTATTAACCAATCAAAGTACTTCTTTAGGGATTGGACATTGATAATCCTTTACACCACAGAGAGAACATGACCTATTGTCTACTTGCTAAACACACCACTTTTGGATAAGGAGTCTCGCCCGCCCAGTTTATAAAGTGATGGACAAGGGTGCACCTTTTGCAATTGCAAGCGATCAAAATAATAATAAACATATTATTTCTTACTTTTTTGCAAAATATGTCATTTTGGTGTGTAAAGGATTTTGTACCTATGTCCAAGCCTAGTTCCAAAAATTGCATGTTCACACTCTCAATAGGGATTATGGACATTGTCATTTGGTATGTAACCAGTCTTAGTTCACTCTATCTCATTACTATGAGGTCAAGGAAGTCCATGGAGCTATGTGGTTTCAGAGAACACTCCACTAGACCTTAATAACTCACTCATTCATCAAGTCAAGAAAGTAGATGGACTTGTCCAATTTTATCTTTTATTGATATCTCTTTAAAGTCTGTATAATCATCGTATAGATGGGTCCTAACCTATTTTGTAACATGTAAGGTATTTTTGTTACTTGACTATGGCAAAAGCCAATAGTTCGACTCTATTCAAGTCAAGACAAGGACTTTTTATAGCAACAACAATAGGTAGTAAACACTTGGCGACGGAAGCTTGTACAACAAAGATAGGTAAGAAATCATATCATATGTCCAAAGCAATAGCAAGTCTTTATACTCATCTAGTAGCCTTCAACTTGAATCTTGTTCCATATTAACATTTAAAAAGACAACTTAATAGACTGCACTATTAAGGAAAGGACTCCAAAAAAAAGGATAGCCTAGCAATAAACACCATTTTGTGAGCACCATGCAAGGTTATTTGGATAGACACTTAATGTCTTGTGAGGGAACCTTTGAACAAGCTCAATCAATGCAAACTCAAGTATTAGAAGCTTTAATGATGATTTAAACAATCCCAACATCAATGCTTTGGTAGATGAGATTGCCATCTAAATAAGCCTAGATACTTATAATAGTACATGCATGTTATCATTTCCTTGCACTACAACAGAAACGAGGCATAGACGCGCATGTTAGACGCGCAAAGTCGGGCGTGTCTATCAGAGCGTCTATAAATGCGTTTAAATATATACGAATTTTGCGTCTATATATCCGCACAAATAGACGCACCAGCAGATGCACAATTATTTAACCACCTAAAATTAGCAATTTACATAATTGAAAAACCAAAGTTAATAATTATTTAACCACCTGAAATTGATTCTTGAGCATACACATGTATGCATGATAAAAACCATAGAATTAAGAATACACATTGAATCATTGAATTAAAAAAATAGAGTTAATAATTACTTTTTCATTGCTCTCTAATGAATGGCAGTTCCTCCAATTGACAAGCCTGATATAAGTAATTAGTGGCAAGCGACAGAAACCTTACAATTAGTAGCAAGCATTGCAATATATATCTTGTAATTTCTGTATGTACTTGAAGATGATAAAAGATACTTCCTTTTTATTATGAAAAATTCAATGCTTGCTTTAAAATTGACTATTGATTCTTGAGTATGCACGTGTGCGCATGATAAAAAGCATAGAATTAGGAATACACATTGAATCAATAAGTAAATTAAGTATGTTACAGTGAATGATCCATCTCATCTTCAATGAGATCAACCCTTGCTAAACTATCTACTTCTAGGTCTATGTTACCAAGAGGTAACGAAACAAATAAGTCTATCCCATTATCAGATGTGTTGCTATATTGCTCAATAACTCCATCAATATCATCGACAATCACATTATTGTCTTCTTCTGCGTTTCCTTGAACATCCTCGCAAGGTTCATCTTATACTATATCACGCATATCATCCATTATGGTATCATCATGCACATCATCATTAATTGTTAGATTGTCATCTGCTATCTCCATGTCGGTAATATTACCATATATTGGTTTTGAACGATTAGATATAGGGATGACATACCACCATCAGTTATTGTTTACCATTGGATGATACACAACCTGTATTTGAAAAACAAAAGCAAAAAACTTAAGTACTTATTATATTGTGTATATGTATCACATGTATACGTATTAAAAAATTAGCCTTTGCATATATACCTGCTCGCATTGTTGAGGTAGTACTAATGTATCATTCTTGTTTTGGTGAAATTTTGTAGAGTCAATGATTACAAAACCACTTCGATGACGTCTAATTGTGCAATGCTCACCATTTGTTACCACTTCTTTAAACCACTTCACATCCAGTACATATATAAAGAATCATCTGAAGTCAAGCTTCAGAATATCTTGGATCAAGCCACAATAACCTTCCATGGTATCATTGGCAGCCTCGAAGTGAGCAAGGACACCACAATCTTGGGTATTTCTCTTTTCATCTATACGTTGAGTTCGAAGATGTTTACCCTCACACCAAAGTGCATTGAATAATGTGCACTAGTAGTAAAAGATAAAAGATCAAACATGTCAATTATTTATATAAAATAAAACTTATAGAAACAAATTAATTAATAGTATGTCTCACCTTTGATAAGCAACCTTATGCGTATTCCCACTCTTCTTGAGATATATTAATTTCCTCCTCTTTTTTCATTCTCTCCATTTCCTCATGTGGTTCTATGTCAATATGACGTGGGAGTGCATTTAGATGATCTGAAAATGAGACATTACGTCCATATCTAGTGCGAAATTCTTGTCTTTCGCTTTTTCTTCTTGCCCTTGCTTCATTATATAGTGTCACCCATTTGCTCATAACATCACTATTGAGCACACAAAAACTATTTAACTTACGAATTCCTTCTTTTATTAGCATTTAAATCATTCCTTTTCCTTGAGGTACTATAGAGGTCATCCTCAAGTCTTCATCATCTTTCCATAGTCGTGGTTGAGAGGGATCCACTTCAGCAAGATATTTTCAGCATGTGAGAAGATTTTGGCCAGGTTAGAAGAAGTGAACTTGACACTTTCAGGGCAAAAATCTATTTTTGGAGTGAATGAGGTTATCATTGTTGGACATATGTGTGGATATTATGGCAGGAAACCCTCACCTGATAAGGTGAATGCTATAGGCAAGATTGCGGAGTATTGTTCTACCACTTCAGAGGTACGGAGATTCATTGGAGCTTGTGTGTTTTATATGATTTGGATACCTCATTTTGCACACATAGCAGATTGTTTATATCAGCTGCTTCGAAAGGGACAGAAATTCTATTGGGATGAGAGCCACACTAGAGCCATGCGGAAATTGAAGAAGTTATTACAGAATGTTTCTACTCTCAGGAAAGGGGATTATAATTGTGGAAAGCCTATTGTATTGACAGTTGACATTAGTACAATTGGCATAGGTTGGGCTGTGGGTCAAGATGATGCAGATGGAAATAGGTATGCTATTCGGTTTGGGGCGAAAGTCCTAAACGAGAGACAGAGGAGATATCCGCAAATCAAGAGGGAGCTACTGGGGATTGTCACGGCTCTCAAATGTTACAAGGAGTACTTTATTGGAGCTTCAGTTGTGGTAGAGACAGATTGCTTACCATTGATTGGTATGATTACGAGTTGCTCCACTCCAGATATAGCTATGCTGAGATGGATTGCATACATCAAGTCATTAAATCTGGAATTTAAACACATAGCAGGGAAGGATAATCCAGTGGCAAATATGTTGTCTAGAGCCAGATATGATGAGGAGGAGACTCTACTTGCAGAAGAGGATGATGCAGAAATTTCAGTCACTATGGTTGATCATGTTTGTCATATCTATGATATTGTGGCTTTTATAGAAGAACTCTATGTTGGAGATTGGTTGTAGATTGGCAGGTACCTTAGTACACTAAGTAAAAGGGATGAATGGACAGATGAAGAGTTCAAGAATATTAGAAGGAAAGCCTATGGTTATTTTCTCAAGGACGGATTTCTTTGGAAGCATCCGAAGAAAAGAGGCAGATTACCTTTGCGGGTTGTCTGTGATAGAGAGACACATTTACAGGTGATGAGAGAGTTTCATGAGAGTCCTTGGGCTGGTCATAGAGGAGTGTGGGCTACTTATGAGAAAATCAAGGAGAAATATTGATGGAAAGGCATGTATAGAGATGTTTCTCACTTTGTTGAGACTTGCAGAGACTGCCAGATGTATTCGGTAGTGCGTCATCGAGATGAACTTCATCCGACCTATCCGCTATGCATTTATTATAAGTGGGTAGTTGATTTGGTTACTATGCCTATGGGTCTATGGCAGATGAGGTATATTGTTTTGGCTAGAGAGGATCTTACCAATCATGTTGAGGGCAGATCTTTGAGAACAAAGACCACTAGTGCAGTGTATAAGTTCTTATTGGAGGAAATTTTCTGCAGGTATGGTTGTGTGGGTAAGATCACTGCGGATCGCGGTGAATTGGATGCAGATGAAGCTAGGGAGTTTTTCTCTCAGCTAGGAATCAAGTTGGCTCTAATCACAGCATACAATCCAGAGGAAAATGGGAAGAGTGAAAGAGGGTATCCGCCGATAGTGAAAGCATTAGCCAAAGCATGCAGAGGACGGATTGGAGAATGGCCGAGACTTCTACCATTTGCTTTGTGGGCTGATCGTATGACTCATAGTGTTACCACAGGATATATGCCTGCAGAGTTGATGTATGGTCAGAAACCGGTTATGCCGACTGAAACTTGTGCTTTGACCTGGTCAGTTTTACCTTGGCAAGAGGATTTGACGAGAGAGGAGCTCTTAGCTCTTCGGATTCGGCAGTTGGAGAGAAGACCAGAGGATATTCAGCTAGCTATTGACAGGTTGAAGGTTGCTAGACTAAGAAATAAGGACAGGTTTGACAACAGGCATCGCTTGCGACCTAGAGCAATAGAAGAGGGAGATTGGGTATTAGTCTTTAATAGCAGCCTTGAAAATCAGCATACTACACTTCGAAAGATGGTGAAAAGATGGTTTGGGCTGTACATAGTCAGACATGTTTTTGATAATGCAACATATGAGTTGATAGAATTGGATGGGACAGTGCTTAGAGTGCCTATTGCTGGAAAAAGAATCAAGATTTTCAAGAAAAGAGACGATGAAGATTATGCATTGGAAGAATTTGCAAGAGAAGAGCAATGAGAAGAAACTCCAATGGAAGAGACAGATGATATGACAGATAATCTTGTTGATATACCGAAAATGCATAATGAAGAGATTGATCTGTTTGTGGATCTTGATGATGACGATCATGGGTAGTTGGCCCATCCGGAGGATGCGCAGGATTAGAGGGGGTGGATGTCGTATTGCTGCGCATTCGAGGTGTGAAAACCACCCAAAAGTTGTGTGTGTGATTTGATACTTTGTACATACTTAGTTGTTGTGTTTACATTTATTTTCTGCGTATGAGTATAGTGGAGAGAAGTTTGGAGGCATAGTGGTGAGCATGAAGGGATGCTTTCAAACGCGAAAAAATGTTTCCTCTCAAAGCGTCTGAGGGCGTGTCTTAGAGCGCGTGTACTCTGCAGTGTACATGCGATGATATACGCGCTCCACAAAAGGTTGACTTGTAGTCTACACGCGATTATACATGTGCATTGACTTGGGATGCGCATCTGTGCTGCATGTTAGATGCGCAGATAGATGTGCTGGATAGAAATTGACTTGAGATGCACGTCTGTGTTGCATGTTAGATGCGCAGATGGACGCGGGGATACACACACTAGGTCTTCTAGTTCTAATATTAAACAATATATTTTTGCAATAACACCATATTGGATAATATAGGAATTTCCTATAAGTTTGGGACATGTGGTCAAATCTTTGGATTTATCATAACTTGAACACTATAACTCCAAATGGAGCACTCTATAGCTCAATAGATTCCATTTTTCAAGCGCTTTCCAATGATAGGTCACATCATACGGTTTTGAGAAACTTATGGGCATGTTATCCGTGTGTCATCTTTTTAGTATTCAAAAAATGGGTATTGGGAGATTTCCACACTCACTAAAATTGTGTTCAATGATGAATGTGACCAATTCCATGTTTGCGTTTATCAGTTTTCTTGTTTAAGAGAAGCATTAGCACTTAAGTGTTATGCTCAATGTCTAATGAAAGCTCTTTGAAAATGTAGGTAATATATGATTTTTTAAATGCAAATAAATTTATCTTTTTCTTGTGTTTTTTTTGCAGATGTCATATCCTGGTTCATCTAGCAATGACTTAGATGTGGATCGCATGAATGATATATTGGCCTCCTTTGGCAGGGGGGTCAATGCATTTTTTGGAGGTTTTCCTAGTAGAGAAGACTTCATGGGAGAGATGACCAGATACCTTGGCCGCTCTCCCACAGCGGACGAGGTGTTCAGTGTCATGTCTGGGATGCCTCTAGCGTCTTTGCCTGGCACTACTTCCCAGACTTCACATGCAGGTACTTCACATGCAGGTACTCCATATGCAGGTACTCCACGTTCTCCACGTGTATCGGCTGAAGTACGTCCATTTGCAGAAGCACGTGCATCTGCAGAGGCACGTGCATCTGCAGAAGCTCGTGCATCTAGCGAGGCAGAGGGTAGTCAACAGAGAGGGAGGAGGGAGAGTCGAGGGGGAGGACGAGGGTTGTGTGGGGGTTGCCTAGGAGGTGGCGAGCGATCACCCTCACTAGTAGATCATGTAGAGGAGATTGTATGCCATTACTATAGAGTTACAGATGCTGGTGGCATCTTTCATGATGATGAGGTACATTAGAATAACACATATGTGATATAAGATGGGTTTCTTATTCCCAAAGGTGTTGCATATGTAGGACAATAGTAGGACATCTTTATATTTTCATGCTCATAGGGTAGGTCATTTGTAATTATTTGCTTTGGAAGTAGTCATGGACACCTGGTGGACCTTTTCATAATTTCAATGTCAAGAAAAGGGCCATGAGTAGACATGGTCCATAGTATAGCTCGATTGTAGTACTAGCAATAGGCAACAAGCCAATATGCTAAGGTGTTGATGGGGTTAAGGGGTAAGGGGATATTCTACATTAGGGCACAAGGGTATGCAGACCAAAGGCTCAAAGGATTAGCAATGTGAATGGACCTATTAAAAGTAAATCTAAAAATTGAAAGTTAAGGATCTACCAAAAGATATTAGTGTGATGCTAAAAGAGGGTATCGTCTCTTGAGTGACTACAAGGCTACTAGCATGGTGCTAAAAGAGGTTATTGTCTCTTGAGTGACTACCAGGCTAATCGAGCATTTTTTTACTTTTATGCTCTCTTAGGCAAGGAACTCACATGTGCATGACATTGGTATCAGAGAGAGACTACAGCAAGAGGTAGTATGACAACAATCTTTAAACATCTCAGGTATATCTCTTGAAGATGGGGTTACTCTTGGAGCTTCTCCATTGATAGGGCCACCTCAAGATGTTGAGGCCTCTAGCTCTCTTGGTACATAAGAGGCTAATAATATGTTAAAGAATATGAAGCTACCTATGTTTTGAGGAGAGGAAGTACAATGACCCCATGATCATAAATAAAGTTGTGTTTCTACACAAATTATTTTTTCCCTAGATTTTCCAAATAACTCCCCTTCTCTATGTTGCATACAAGCTTTTTCCCCTCCCCGCATGAAACTCCCAGGCTCCCAATCCCTACATGGAAACTACCCCCCATGAGAGAAAAAACTTGTTTAACCTTAGAAAGGTTGTAAGAAGAGAAAATAATAAGGGTTGACTATTTATGGCCATTGTCCAATCCCCTCCCCCAAATCATCATCTCTGACACCTCATCACCACCTCCTCCTCCCCAATCACCATCATCATCATCACCACTTCATCTCTCTCACTCACTCACTCTCTCTCTCTCTCTCAACTTTGATAGCTTGCATTTCCCTCTCTTAATAATTCTAATAGCCTACATGATTGAAATGCAAGATTTTCTCTTTTCTATTTCTAGGCTTTGATCTTTCTCTATTCCTAGAGAAATGATAAGTAGATAGTCCTAGGAGAAGGAAGAGGAAACGGATACTCGATGCCTAACAAGTCAATATGATTTTTTGAGGTATTTTCAAATTACTTTGATCTATTCTATTCAATCATATGGAAAGCTGCATACGACAAAAGTCATACGTGCAGTTTGGAGGGAGATCTCCAACTAGCCAGAAGATCCACCCTACAATATGGAGTCAAAAAGCCAAAATAAAGTCTTAAGTAAAAGACAATTGGGATAAGAGACGAAAGACACATCTACAAACTCATATTACATTGGAGCATTGTAGAGAACAAAAAGAGAACCATGGAATCGGATCCGATTTATCGAAATCGATTGGTAAACATGTTGGTTGATCAAATCATGAAGGATGGAAAAAAATCATTGGCTTATCAAATTCTTTATCAGGCTATGAGGCAAATTAGGCGAGAGACAAATAGAAATCCACTATCTGTTCTATGACAAGCCGTACGTGAGATGACTCCTAATGTTGTAACGGAATCCAAACGTGTGGGTAGATCGACTTATCAGATTCCCGTTGAAGTCGTACTTGTAGAAGGAAAAGCTTTGGCTATTAGAAGGTAATTGGTTGCGTGTCGAAAACGTTCAGGTCGAAGTATGGCTTTAAGATTGAGTGATGAATTAATGGATCCTCCCAAAAAGAAGAAACATATTGGAATCCTAAGAGAAGATTGATAACGATTGATTATACTCTGAAAGTCTCTTTCTCGAATACCTTTTCCTTATCGAAGGGGAAGAGACTAATGCAGAGTTGAGAAACTCATCGGAGAAATATTGATACAAGATCCATCGTGGAACCAAAACAAATCTTTTGATTCTCTTCGAGAAATTCCATTTCTTGAAAACAATCCCACCATGGACAAAATATTGTAGTCCCATTTGTCATATTAGGATATTGGTTTCTATAGGGGCTGGGAATCCATATTGATTTGGTTGCCAATGGCTGATCTACATTTCTCTTCCCAATGAGATACAGAAGAGAACTCCGCAATTCTTTCTTACCGAATATTGAATACGTAATGCATAACAAGGATGAGAAACAGAGGCGTTCAAAATATCAATAGACCTTCCCTTCTTTTTCTGCATGTTGAAGAATCAAGATTAGTTGACACGAATAGAATTTCATGATATAGTATAAGTTAACAAGCGCACTCGCCTAGGGAATCACTCATTGTTTTGAAAACCAAAAATTACCATGACCGCAACTTTAGAAAGATGCAAAAGCGCAAGCCTATGGGGTCGCTTCTGCAACTGGATCACCAGCACCAAAAATCGTCTTTACATCGGATGGTTCAGTGTCTTAATGATTCCTACCCTGTTAACCGCAACCTCTGTATTTATCATTGCTTTCATTGCAGCTCCTCCTGTAGATATTGATGGTATTTGCGAGCCTGTTTCCGGATCTTTGCTATACGGGAACAACATTATCTCCAGTGTTATCATCCCTACTTCTGCAGCTATAGGTTTACACTTCTACCCCATTTGGAATGCAGCTTTTGTTGATGAATGGCTATACAATGGTGGTCCTTATGAACTGATTGTTCTTCACTTCCTACTTGGTGTAGCTTGCTACATGGGTCGTGAGTGGGAATTAAGCTTTCGTTTAGGTATGCGTCCTTGGATTGTTGTTGCATACTCAGCTCCCGCCGCAGCTGTTGCCGCCGTATTCTTGATCTATCCAATTGGTCAAGGGAGCTTCTCAAACGGTATGCCTCTAGGCATTTCTGGTACTTTCAATTTTATGATTGTTTTCCAAGCTAAGCACAGCATTCTTATGCATCCTTTCCACATGTTGCGTATAGCTGGCGTATTTGGCAGCTCTCTATTTAGTGCGATGCATGGTTCTTTGGTAACTTCTAGTTTGATAAGAGAAACAACTGAGAATGAGTCTGCTAATGCAGGTTACAAGTTTGGTCAAGAGGAAGAAACCTACAACATTGTAGCCGCTCACGGTTACTTCGGCCATTTGATCTTCCAATATGCTAGCTTCAACAATTCTTGTTCTCTACACTTCTTCTTAGCTGCTTGGCCCATAGTAGGAATTTGGTTTATCGCTTTGGGTATTAGCACCATGGCATTCAATTTGAATGGTTTCAACTTCAGTCAATCCGTGGTTGATAGTCAAGGCCATGCAATTAACACCTGGGTTGATAGTATCAACCGTGCTAACTTAGGTATGGAAGTTATGCACGAACGTAATGCTCATAACTTCCCTCCAGACTTAGCTTCTATTGAAGCTCCTTCTATAAATAGATAATACTTTCCTGGTCTTGCAATATAATGAAATACCAAGCCTTTGAAAAAAAGAAGGCTTGGTATTTCACGAAACTGAGTCCTATCGAGCAGATAGAAAGAATTGTTATTGTCTGCTGTGACTCCACGTGATGGGCTCTCAATTCTGAATCCTTCAAAATATTTAGAATACTCTTTATGAGATGAATCGAAAACACATTCTTTATGAGATGGATCTACCATTCAAAAAATGGACCAATGAAACGTTTCTCAATTGAATGACCCTTTAGAATAGATTTTGTTCCCTTCTACATTTCAAGAACAAGTAAGGGAAGGGGCGGATGTAGCCAAGTGGATGAAGGCAATGGATTGTGGATCGATCACGCGCAGGTTCAATCCCCGTTGTTCGCCCATTCAATCGCATACCTCAAGATTCTCGTGTGAACGAAAAAAGGACGATAGAAAAAAGAAGAAGAAAGAAATAGATAGGGTTTCCCCCAATTTGCAACGGGTCGAGATTCCAAGGAAAATGGAAGTTTTGGATCCCAAAATGTCTATAAATTACTACGTTCGGGGCAACATTCACTCCATTGGGTCTTGAAACTTCCCATTTTTTTCTTATAATAGAATAGTATAAGCAAATAGTATCTATTCCATAGAAATACAATGGAGAGGAGGAATGAGGTGGAAAAAGTGGAAGAAAACAAGGTAAGAACTTCATATTCCCTATCTAACCTTTTGGAGTCAGTAGGAATCAATCGATTCCGCTACTTCTTTGAAGTATTCAAGAACCAAAATCAAGGAGAATCCTTAATGGGTCTATTCTCTAGCTATAAACATTTTATTAAACTATTTGACTTATGAATGTTGGGTTCACATTTCCTACAAGACCCGCGCGGTTCCGAATGGGAGAGGGGTAATAGCACCGCCATGGAAATCCTCGTGTTACTAGCAGTAGAAATCCTTGTGCATCGCTTGAACGAGAGAGATTCGATACAAATAGGTTCAATAGATTTAGCGAGACTTCTTCATAGGGGTATCGCAGTCAAAGAACTAGCAATAGATTTTTCTCAATTCTCTTATTCTGTTCCTACGCCAGTGGGATTCTCAAAGGATGGAAAAAAAGGAGTATATTAGAATAATGACTCGAAATTGAACATAGATTTTTTTTGCAAGTTTAGGGGGAGAAAAATAGCAATTTCCTACATATGAGGTAAGGAACCCCCCGGTTTCAGGTGCGTGCAAGGTTTGGGTAGTAAGGAATCCTGGAGGAAATACATTCGGAAAGATGATGAATAGGATTCATCTACGATCCATGGATAGCAATCTGGGAGATTTCCGCAGGTTTTTTGAATTCTATAGGTTTTTAGTACGTCATAATAATGACTGTTACCAAAAGGATTCTGATAGGCTACGAGTAACGAAACAAAAGATCAATCTTTTACCTTTCAAAAAATTAGACTTCATGCTACTCGAGTATAGGAATTCGGTGCATCAGCAGCAAGTTGAATCATTGTTCCCTTTTGCTGTGGGATTAGTGAGAAATAGTTTCAATAGGAGTCTCTATCTATTCCAGAATCCTAATTGGTTCCTCCAATCATTAGGGTTTGATTCTCATCAAAATAGGGGAGAATCTTCTATTTTGCAAATCTATTCAAAAATAAAGAATGAGCCAATAGATCGATTGATTGGATTTCTTATACCATTCAATACAATAGTTTTGAAAAAAATTGAACTTCAAAATAACCAATATTTACATCTCGAAAAGGTACTTCCAAGAGTCAATAATGGGAATCAAAATACTTCCGAGTTGATTCAAAGAAGAAAGGAGCATACATTTTCTATATCCCCTAGTTAGGTGGTATGAACAAAAGAGGTTAATCTCTCTCTGCTCGATCTACACGCTTCTTCTGCATGATGATCACCCCCTTCCCCTTTCATGTTAAAAAATGATCTCCCTTCCCCACACCATTTAGAGAGAGAGAGAGAGAGAGAGAGAGAGAGAGAGAGAGAGAGAGAGAGAGAGAGAGAGAGAGAGAGAGAGAGAGAGAGAGAGAGAGTCATCTCAACCCTAATAAATGAGCATTTATTGTAAGGTATATCCTCTCCCATTAATTTGGGGATTAATGACAATATCCCCTTCCCCTATATTTATGAAGATATCTCTTACTCAACAAGTGGTTTTTGCATTAAAGACTAGTAGATATTTTACTCTCCTTATGCCACATGCTAGCATGTTAAGATCCCATGATATGAGCAAAATTGCATCCCCCAACCTATAAAAGGAAGACTGATAGTGAGTAATCGGTAATCTGGAGGCAAGTGATACGAGAAGAGAGGAATGATAAAATACTTGCGCATTTGAGAGAAAGCAATCAAATGAAGTTATAATTTCTCGATGAATAAATTTTTTAAGCAACAACTCCTATCCACTCTCTTTTCTTCTCATCCATATTCATCTTTTATCTCACCCTACACACTTCCTTTATCATGTCCTATCCATATTTTTTTCTCCATCCATCATGCCCCCATGCAAGAAGGTGAATATGTTGGACAAGATAGGGCCCTCCAATGAAGCGAGTTCTCTTCAACAACACTTAGCATAGGGGGAATGGTGATTCCTATCCACTCTCTTTTCTTCTCATCCATATTCATATTTTATCTCATCCTACATGCTTCCTTTATCATGTCATATCCTTTTTTTTTCTCTTTCTCTAGTGTGTTCTTATGGGACATAGCCGTGGCCTACTAAACAGCCTTGCTAGGTTGTGAGGGTACAACTACCTCCCTTTTTGGACAGTCTAACTCTTTCCTTCTGTTTAACTCCTCCATCTTAGACTTTAGGCGCTTTCGAAGTGTTGGAGTTGTCAATGAAGTTGGTTGCGACACCTCCTCCACAGGTGAACTACTAAGGAAACGTTCTGCAAGGGGCATTGTCCCGGCCAAGGGTGTGATTGATGTGATCCCTGATTTGAAGTAGTAGCAGCTAGTTCAGTGGACTTGCTACTATTGGTGGATTGCAGTGTCAAGTTCTTAGGTCGATTGGAAGTGGTCGTGTCTTTTGTTGCCTTGTGGAGCTACCGGAGTGCACGGGAGAGGAGGTAACTCAATCGGCATGGAGGTAAGCTCACTATACCCGTAGTTATGGATTGCGCATCAGATGTGTAAGAGGTAGCCATTAGTGCTCGGCTTGGAACGCTTGAAACAATAAGCGGTCCGCAGGTCTTGGCGGTTGAGCGAAAGCTCCCACACTTATGGAGGATACAATGGGTGGTCAAAGCATTTGTAGTTAGTTTAATTTTTCATTTTCTACTCAAGTAAGTTAAAAACTATTGTACAAAGAGAGGGTGAATCAATGACCTTGACTCAGTTTTCTTATCGCTCCATTACTAGGGTCATGCATCCCAATCGTATAGTCTTCGCAGGTCCAACTCATATACATAGTTATGAAATATAAGAGCTCCCCAATTTACCTTGGGAAAATTTAGGACTTAATACTTAGTAATGAACCTCCTACTTATTTTTGAGTCTCTACTACGTAGAAATTTCATGACAATAATTATGACAAGTAGGTTCCATCAAATCCAAAATCCTATATAAAGTTTCTTTTTGAGTCCTAATGTAAGCATCCCTATATAATAATCTTAAATACCCTCAGTATATAAATCAAATATAAATATACAAGCTCATCTTTTTAAAAACATATTGTGCAAAAAATCTAGATCTATTGGATACTTCTCTAGTCTATACATTATGAATAACCGACCCCAAGGAAAAATAAAATTTGAGACAATCAACTTTACCAATGAGAAGGCATTAATCCATTAGAAATAGTGTAAGATAATAATCAAGATGGACACTAATTTGATACATGAAATATGTCCTCATACTCCTCGATTTGTGTAAGAATGGTCACAAAAAACTCATGATCTATTTTCAAAAATTTATAGAGTTGGATCTCATTGCAATCTTACTCAAAGAGAAGAAATATATCGTACAATGGTGTATACCTTTGTCCCTTGAAACTTCCAATTTAATCCAAATCTTTGGACTCAATATCAAGGGTGGGGAATGGCATTTGAATATTTCTTCATCTATCTTGATTCAAAAGATGGTATTGAGTGTAATTTATGGAAGCTACACTAGGTAGAAAAACTTCACTTGGATCAAATTTATTTGTTTCATAGAAGCCAAACAAACTCAGTGTACAAACATAGTGAAACAATGACCCTTAATCAATGGGTCTATCATAAGATCACCTCAATTGTCCAACCAAGTCAAGTTGTTGTAACTTCTAGATCTCACACCAACAATTATGAGGTCAAAGATCTTCCCAACTTACCTAATGTATATTTAGGGCTTGATACTATGAGTGAAACCCCTTTCTATTTCAAGATCTCTGTCTACTAATTCCATGGTTAAATGTTATATACCTAGTCTATATATTATCACTACTTAGAGGACAGATTAACTCCTTGTTATTGTAGTTATTAAGTTGCCATTATATTGTTGAAAAATATGAAAAATGATGTATACTCCATGAAGAGATGTTTTGAATCCCATATGCACAATGGAGAAAAAGGGAACCATCATGAGCCTATAAAGTGTTGTACCTTCTTATCATTCAATGATGGAATACAATTGTACTTTGTCCCTTCATTCATAGTTGGTGTCATACTCAAGATTGTGTTTATGAGTCCAAGATTCTATCTTGGAACCTAATTCACTTGAGTAACTGTTGCTCTCTCTAATCTATGTCATCGTGAATATTATATTTTTGTTTCATCTAGCATAGCCATGCTCTAGATCCATGCATTCCAACATGGTATTAGAGCCATGGTGAGCATGGCTAAGTTCAACACAGCTCCCTTCTCTGTTCTCTTAGCTCTTTCTCACTTCTGGTCAGCTCATGAACTCAGTTTCCACCTCTATTTCCACTTGACCTTCAATATGGTAGCCATAACCAGTAGGACATACCTTAGTTGGAGCTTATAAATCTCTCTCTACATGCCATATCTTCTAGTGATTTCTTAAGGAAAAGTGTTTTCTAACTCACAGAGCTTCTTTGTATTAGATCAAAGCTCAACATTGCTCTGCCTCTAGAGTCAAGCATTACATTTTTTTTACAGTCATTGTTTAGAACTATGCTGATTCCAGTCTATACGTTGATTTTGTCTCCTGTGCTGTGCGATTTACCCTACAACTATAGGGCTTTTAAAGCTCCATATCCAAGCTCTCTTCTCATAAAATACCTCCAAGAAATTCTTCTTCTACAAGCTACACTAGAAGGAAAACCAATAGCTACCTGCAAACCCTAATAGGGAAACCATAGCTTCCTCATTTCAAGCTTAAAAATCTATTCACTTTCTCACCTCTCTTAGCTCAAAGAAGTCCATGCTACTTTGATTCATTGAGTCACTGATGTTCCCAAAAAAAATTTCCTCTCCAAGTCAGCAAGAAAAAGATTCAAGAGAAGACCAAGCATCCATAGCCACCAAACTCAAGCTCTTCTCCCAATTCACTTTCTCATCCTTCACAATCAACTAGAGTTCTTGTCATTTAGATTTGATCAGTTCCAGAACATGCAAACTTCAAGAAGAAGACTTGAAGTGATCTTCTTGAAGGTCAAGCAACCTACTTGAAGATAAGGCATCATCAAGCGTGACATCAACATAATATCTCTTGATACTTGTCTAGTGCTTCTTAGCACTTATGTTTCTTGAAACATCCAAGAACAATTTATTTGCTGGTTTTACTTTAGTTCTTGCAATGACAAACATGAAGATTTTTTGTGGAATTCCCAACTAGTTAAATCCCTTGTAAGCTTCAATCTCATTGTAAAAGGATAGACACTACCCGAGTATACTTGCGGTAAGAGCTCCTTCAAAATGTATGAACTTGAGCAAATAGCCAAATTCAATGGTGAAGGCTTTCAATCCTGGAAAGAAAAGGCAATGTACCATCTCATGAGGAAAGACCTTTGGGATCTATTTGAGGATGATGTAGGAGATACAGATGGCAAGAAGGAAGATGATGAAGATCGGTTCATTGAAGAAGTCCAAATCAATGGAAAAAGATGAACAACAAGGCTCTAGGCATCATTGCACAGGGAGTATTTGATGATGTATTGCACCATATCTCCAGCAATCAAAGATGCAAAAAAGCCATGGAATGAGCTTGACAAGATCTTTGGAACTCAAGCTGAAAACTCCAAGATAAAACTACTCATGCAATTCTACAAACTAGATGTAAAATATAGTTCTTCTATGACCATGCACATTAATAAGTTTAAGAGCTTAAAAACTCAACTTGCTACTAAAGAAGAACATTGATGAATATGACACCATAGTAGTATTATTGGAAAGTGTAAATCAAGAGCCATATGAGAACCTTGTATCTACCTTAAGTAATATTCCAAATCTTTTACTTAAGGACATTGAGAATTCTCTACTTGATGAAGAAACTAAACATAAAAACAAAGATGAAAAGGGAGTTGTCTCAACACAGAAATATAGTCTATTGTACACCAAATGAAATTATGGAGCAAAGGACTAAGATCGAGGATTCAACTCTAACAACAAAGATTGGATGACATGTCATTATTATGGTAAGATTGGACATATAGCTAGTGAAATTTTCCACCGTAAAAGAGCACAGCAGGCGTAGAATGGTAACCATCATCAAAATCAGTTCATGAATGAAGAAGGTACTTCTACTATCAATAACAACTATGAAAGATTGTTTTAAAGAAATTATATTTCCCATAGTGGATCTTATGTTTTCCCATAGTGGATTTTGTTTCCCTTTGTGGAGTTGCTTTGTAAAACAAAACCCTTCCCAAACATGTAAAGTTTCAAGCTTTAACTCAACTAGGTTGCCTATGAGCTAATCTCCCAGTGTCAGAGGGGTTTTTGTCAAAAGGTTGAATCCGCCACAGGGATAAGAGGTAGAAGAAAGTAGAGACAGGAGATGGAAGAGAAGAAAAAGAATAGATGAGAAATAAACACGACAAAGACATAGCACAATGAATTGAATCAATATGTATTGACAGAACCTGAAATCCTTTGTCTGGAACTACTCAGAAGCAATCTCTAGGCATTAGATCTCCTGGAGCTCCTTCGTAGAACAAAAACGTGCATCCAAATAACAGCTCCTTCTTTGCTACTCAAAACCCAACTCTGATGGCTCTGTTGGCTTTGAAAGGGGGGTAAAACCCCAAGACACCTAATCAGGGATTTCCCAAATTACTCCTTCTTCCTCTTCTAGTTCAAATTGCAGTTTTTAGCTTATCAACATCGATCGCAACACACTCAATTTCGCCCCTCTTTCTTTTTTACGAAAAATCCAATAACTGACTGAAAAAGCAGCTTGCTTTTTGCATGCCATCCTAATCTAGAAGATTTTCTAATATTTTTTTATTTTTATAATAAATAATATAAAAAATAAGCTAAAATTATCCAAAAATCTAGTATTTTTGGACCATTCATGCCACTCACAGTAGTACTAATGACTCAGATCACATTGACTCTCTTGATCAATAAGAAAGTCGAATGATGATGCACT
Organism: Lygodium microphyllum; assembly: GCF_053477565.2. NCBI lineage: Eukaryota > Viridiplantae > Streptophyta > Polypodiopsida > Schizaeales > Lygodiaceae > Lygodium > Lygodium microphyllum. The sequence continues at coordinate 4,019,962 of NW_028229515.1, read as the reverse complement.
CCAGAGTTTTTTACACCGTGTTCGTGTAGTGGCACGACATCCATCCCCTTTGAATTTCCGCATCCTCTGGTAAGTGCAAAAATCCTAGTTGTCATTAGATTCTGAGTCCTCCTCATCCTTTGTAACTATATCATTTGCTGCTTCATCTTTCATATCTTCCTTGCTACCCCCTGTATCTTGGCCATATTTTCTTCCAATTCTAGCAACTCATAGGCATTAGATTCCCATATCTTGAATAATTTGATTCTTTTCTGTGCTATCGGAAGTTTTATGGTTGTCCCATCTAGCTCATTTCATGTATACATAGCATTATCAAACACCTGTTTTACCACATAGGGTCCAAACCATATTTTGGAAACTTTATGCATTGCTGGTTGTCTAAATTGTTATCATAAAACCAATACCCAAACCCCATGTTTTATGGTTCTTGGTTTCAGTCTATGTCTTTTGTCAAATCATTTCTAGTTTTGTATCCTTGCTGCCCTTAATTTTGCAACTGCTGTCTCTATGTCTTCTGACTTTCTTTCCAATTGTCTAATGCGTAAGACCAACAACTCCTCTCGATTCAACTCCTTTTCCCAAGGTAGCACACTCCATGTGACTGTCGTCTCTTTTATCAGCATGATAGTTTTTTGACCATACATCAATTTTGCAAGCATATATCCTGTAATAGCACTATGAGTTGTTCTGTCAGCCCACAAGGCATAAGGGAGCAATCACGGCCACTCTTTTACCTTCTCTCCACATGCTTTTGCCAATGCCTTCACAATAGGTGAATGACTTATTTTACTTTTGCCATTTCCTTTAGGGTTATAGGCCGAAGTTAAAGCAAGCTTTATCCCCAACCATGCAAAGAAATCATGAGCTTCATCTGCATCTAGCTCACCCCTATTTGCCGTAAATTTTCCCACACAGCCATATCGACAAAAGATCTCTTCTAAGAGAAAAGTACACATGGCATTTGTTGTCTTAGTGCATAGAGCTCTCCCTTCTACTTGATTAGTCAAATCTTCATGCGCAAGCACAAGATATCTCATTTTTCAAAGACCTGTAGGCATCGTGACTAAATCCACCACCCACTTAAAATGAAGAGACAATGGATATGTGGGCTGCAATACATCTCGATGTCTCATAGATGAATACATTTGACATGTCGTACATGTTTCAACAAAGTGAGCAACATCCTTATACATACCTTGCCACCAATATCTTTCTTTGATCTTTGCAAAAGTATCCCAAATACCTCTATGGCCAGCCCACAAGCTTTCATGAAATTATTGCATAACATTTACTTGTGAAGCTCTATCACCCAAAACTTGCAATGGCATACCCTGTTTCTTTTTAGCATGTTTTCATAAGTATCAATCGTTTAAGAAAAACCCATAGGCTTTCCTCTTGATCTTCTTAAACTCCTCATCTGACCATTCATCTCTCTTTGTTAATGTACTGAGGTATTGACCAATTCTCAGCCACTCTCCTACATATTCATCTTCCAGAAACACTTCTACACAAGATGAAAAACATCTAAAGGTCTTCTCTTTGTTGTCCAAGCTTTTGTTAATGCTGTAGCAACACCTTGCTTTGCTAAATTCACTATTACAACATCATTTTCAATCGCAAGAAAGTCATCTTCTTCCTCCTCATCCATCATCCCATCTTCATTCTCATAGCATGCTCGAGATAACATGTCTACCACACTAGGTTATCTCTTCCTGCAATATGCTAAAATTCAGGGTTCAAAGATTTGATGTACGCAATCCACCGAAGCATAGCAATATTCAAGGTAGAAAAACTAGTAATTATACCCAATATCGGCAAACAATCAGTCTCAATGACTACATGAGCACCCATAAAATACTCCTTATCACATTTAAGGGTTGTCACAATTCCCCATAATTCTCTTTTTACCTATGGATACCTTCTCTGTCATGCAATCAATACTTTAGCACCAAAGTGAATTGTATATCTTTGCCCTTCCTCATCATCTTGCTCAATTGCCCATCCAATCCCGATTGGGCTTGTATAAACAATAATAATGATAGGCTTTCCATATGAATAGTTAGCATTTCTCAATGTAGGAGCAGATCTTAAGAGCTGCTTCAATTTCTTCATTGCTTTCTGATGCTTCCTTTCCCAATGAAATCTCTGATCTTTCCTCAAAAGCTAATATAGAACATCAGCTACATGTGCAAAGTGAGGAATCCATATCAAATAGAACACACATGCACCCAATGAGCTATGCACCTCTGATACATTCGTGCATACATCTTGCATTCTATCGATCCCATCTATTTTTGCTGGTGATGGTCTTTGCCCATAGGGCCCACACATATACCCAATAATCAAAACCTCTTTAACTCCAAAGAAGACTTTTGTCCAGAAAGAGTTAAATGCATCTTTTCTAGAAGCGTCAAAATCCTCTCACAATCCACAATATGGTATGCAACAAACTGTATGTATCCATGAGCATCCATCTCTTCATTCTTTTCATCCACAGTGCACCCTTTGATTAGAACATCATCTAAAAATGGCATTGTCAATTGTGGTATAAAATCCCTGAGTACCATATTCATAGCAATTGTCATGTATGCCACACTGAGTTTGTTGCACCCTACGGGAGAGTACACATTTGTACTAACCTCAAAGGAGTCTTCATGGTTGTGATATCCCTACTCTCAATTGCAAGCTGAAACTAATCATACCCCGAGAGCCTCTACAAATTCATCAACCACAGGACTTGCACCCACATTTCTTATGGTCACTTTATTGACCGGTTGCATGTCTTGAATAAATCTCAAAGCCCCATTATTTTTTGGCATAATAAACCAACAATTTGAGTATGGGGCTGAAGAGAGCTCCAAGATCTTCATGCGAATCTTTTCATTTAACAAATCCATCAACTTTTGCAAGTAAGCTTTAGGCACTAGAATAGGCCTCAAGTTCCATGGTATTGATGGGACCTAAAATGGCTAACACTGGCTATGGCACTAGCCGGACCTCATGCACAAAACAGACAACCAGCCACACGTTTGTAGCTTATACCTCTTCCTCTAGATTTCCCCTTGCCTCTAAAATTTCTATGATTTCATGAAACCTGAATTTCATTGAATTGTTGATTTAACCTTTTTTGTTGGTTATCACTAGCATGTCTTATACCAAGGTCTTTTGAAGAGGATTTGCCATGCACTCTTCTTGAACTTGAGTAAAATACTTGGACATGTTTACCACTTCTTTCACATGATTCACTTGCATATTGATGTCTTCAATAATCATGAGAGAGACCAACTCGTTAGAAACTAGAAACAGATTCCATACATACACAAAAATGACATGATTTTTAGGCGTTCTCATTATTAAGGTCACCCAAAGTAGATGAAACCAAATCAACATTTGCATGCATTGTATCAATAGCTAGTAAGACATCTGTAATGCTTCTCACCTTCAAAACATACTCATTTATAGATATCTTTCCTTTGTTTAAGGTATTCAACTCTTGCTTAAGTTGAGTCTTTTATGCCTTTGTTTTTACTGAAAACATATTCTCAAAGATTGTCCAAGTTGCATGTGAAGTTTTTGCAATTTCATAAGCCCTTACATACTGTTATCAATGATTACAAAAAAAATATTCTATGCCTTTGTTTTTACTAAAAACATATTCTCAAAGATTGTCCAAGCTGCATGTGAAGTTTTTGCATTTTGATATGCCCTAACATAGTGTTATCAATGATTACAGATAGCCAATACATCACCTTTTTGTCTTTTGCATTGCATTCTTTCCACGCCTTTGATTTATCTGTAGTTGCAAGGTCACTCAACTTTGACTCATTTTTTTAAAACCTCAAATAAACTCGTAGAGGCCTTTTCTAATAAGAAATTTTGCCACACAAAACTTCCATGATGAATAATTATTCTTGACCAAATTCTCAATGATAGGGTTTGCATTATTATCTACTCTTATCACAAAATTGATACAAAATAATAAGGAAGTCTTCTGCAATCTTTCACATAAGTGTAGAGCAACACACCAAGCACTCTTTTTCATTGGCTGCTCAATTGTATACATAATTTGCAACTTGTTAGTAGATAAAACTTACATTTACTTCCTACTGGTGACAAACACCTCAGAACTTATAAATTTAAAATCTATAACCTATACACATACTTTTGGTTGACACAACTAAAATCATAGTATACCATGAAATTGTTGTCCACAACTTTGTGGATTTGAAGCAAGGTCTGAAATGATCTTAAATGGCCAAAAAAGTAGTAAAAAGCCCTAATGGATATACTTACAAAATACACATTTCTCTATTCGTAGACCAAATCTCATAGCAATCTAGGATTTTCACTCTATCTTACTTTCGATACCTCCACAGGCACTATCTAAGAGAAAGAGTGGAAGGGTGGAAAAGCTTCTTAATCGTTGCTTGCTTGCTCAAATCCTTACTTCTTCACTTTTACTTCAACATTTAAAACTAGCCTCTCTCAATGGCACCACTTTGATACCATATCACAAATCACATGGTGGGGGGACCTACTTGAGCTGCTATGCCAAATACACACCATAAACACAAGAGGAAGATTACTTAAGAACTCAAAAAGAGAGATGGAGACCAAAACATTTTCCTGCTATTTTTTTCTTCTTTGTTTTATACAATACAATGTACACAAACTATATTTTAGATACAACATAAGGGAGAGTGGCCTACTAAGTTAAACAATGTGTAACTGACTATACTAATTGACTGGTGCTATAACTATACCAATTGTAGATAGGTGCAATAAATCAAATATAATAAGTAATAAGTTAGTGGCCATGTAAAGATCATAATAAGCACGGAAGTGCTAGGTGTAGATGTGTGGACCATCTAGCCAAGCGATCCATCATCAATGTCCGCACATGTTGAGCTTGATGTCTCAACATTTGCACTATAATACACAAAGGTGAGAAGGTGAGTTTACTATGCTTTCTTGAGTCATTAGGTTTTCTTGCTTGCATTGGAGTTATAAGAAGTGACCACAATTGCTTGGAGTTTGAAATGTAAGCCAAGTAGATGAGAGATGGTTGAGCAATGGTGAGGTTGAAAATATTGAAATAATAAGAGTCTACACAATGTCCCATCATTGCACAATGAATGCTAATATTTTGGTTTTATTGTTAGGATAAAGGCTAGAATCAACCCACTAAGGTGCTTATATTCTCACCATATGGCAAAATAGGAGACTTGCGTACTAGAGAGGGATAGATTAGTTCAAAATTGCATGCTTGTATTCTCACCATATCAATCCGGAATTGGTTCAAAGTTTGGTTGTGATTCAATAGAATAGAGTAGGATAGATTGGGTGAAATGTAAAACTTAAAAAAACACAAAAGCCTTAAAAAAAGAAAAAGTAAAAATGGCACAACTCAAATTGTCAACTTGTGTGGCATTTTTGTGATTAGAGGATTCGTTGTTGTTATGGCATCTTGGCATGTGATTGATCGTGCTTGCATTGAGATAGAAGGGAAATGAAAGGTAATATTTTGATTTTGATTAGGGTTAGGGATGTATGCATTCGTGGTTGATTTCTAAGCGATGCTTGACATTAATTGAAGGGCGATATTAAGACCGAGAGAGAGATCATATTCACGCGAGCAGACTAATGAATTGCTCATTTGAACCCTTATCACTCTACCACTAATAGCATGGCGCCTAGCTAACCCTTTTTATCATTGCTTCTGTTTTAGGGTGGTACCTTGTGTAGGTCTGAGCATCCTGTTGTCATAAAGCCAGTGCCCCAGCTTGAGAACAGGATGCATTGGAAATATAGCTATAGGGGCTCCCCAAGAACTGCTCAAAAGAAACCTATGCGGAATAGCAACCTAGCTATGTGGATATGAATTGTCTTGATTATGAATGTAGACTTTCTAAGGCTTTGTATGGGGTTGATACAAGCACCCAGGGCATGGCATGACAAGATTATGGAATGCTTTATTAGCATTGGGTACACAATGATCACTCACTTTATATATGTGAGAGTGATAAAGCGATTTTGGTAAACTATTGTGGATATCACCATATATGCACATAAGTTGATTGTTGTGGATAACAATGAGATAGAGATGGATCTTGTGAATGGTCTTCTCAAGAGCGAGTTTGAAATGAAGGTTTTGGGAGGTGTGATTCTTTACCAGAATTGAGAAAGTAAGGCTCTAGAGAAGATATGATTGATTATAATCTAATTTCTATATATCTAGATGTCAATCCTAAGCTTATTGCACATGAGATTGATGGTATTGAGATATCACTATGTATAGAAAGATTGTGGGTAGTCTTATCTATTTAACCATTATTAGGCTAAACCTATATTATATAATTGTTGCTTTAGAGAGTTAGTTTATGTAGCTTCCATGGAAGCCACATTTAGATAGAAGTCACATATATTGTGCTACATTAGCTTTACATTGGATTATATCTTGCTCTATAATGTAAGTGTACCACTCGACTTGCATGGTTACATGGATGTAGACTGGGGGCTAGCAATACTATAAACAAGAGATCTCCAAGTGGTTTAAAACTTTCATTTGGAGGTGTTATTATTATGTAGAGTAGTGATTAATATTCTATGATTGCACTATCTAGTATTAAGGTAGAGTACATAGGTACCATAGTTATAATATGTTCGGTAGCTTGGGACGCATGTGAATAAGAAAGTTAACATATAATGTGATAAGCTTAGTAGCATTCAATTGAAAGAGGACTTAGTATATCATATATGGACTAAGTATATAGAGGCCCATTTACCAATTCATTCAAGAGTGGGTTAATGTAAGTACTATTAACTTGATTTATATCAGTATAGAAGACCATATTTTGAATATTTTCCTCAAGGCCTTGGGAGCTAAAAAACTCGACCATTTTAGGACTATGCTTGGATTCCATGAGCTCATGTTGAGTTTACAATATTCAGATCATACAGTAGTGAAAAATTAGGGGGTGCTTTGAGACCATAGGGCAATAATATTAGAACTCTTATACATCTAGAGCTTATGGGACATTATATTTTAGCTACAGTAGGTCTTCAGCTAATTCATGAACTAAGACTTGTGTGACTAGACCAAATAGCTTATCCTCAAAATGCTCATAAGTGTCAACTTGAGTTGCTAGTTGACTTGGGGAACAACATTAAGGCTTACATGCATGTGGTTCAATCAATCAACTTGCTTTTTGAACCAAGTTCAAATGAGTTTTACTCACTCAGTCTAATCATGACTTATTCAATGACTTGCTTTAAGTACACCTTAGTGTTAAGATATCGAGCTCCACTCGTGATATGCCAGGGTGACTGTTGTGCATTTATGTCACCACTTGTCAATTGCAGATGCGGTTGGTATACCGCCCATGAATAATAGGTAGATGATAGCTATCCTTATCTACTCTAGTTCGTGGCTCAGTTAGTATGCCACCTTAGTTATTTGAGTTTGGTTTGAGACCCATATATAGGGTTCTTCTATTTCTATGTACAAAAGTTCTTTTTGGCTTACACAACTAAGAAGAGGAAAACAGTTTTCAGCCTCCACCCTTGTGTGTATTCCCCCATTGTGCAAGCAAGAAAGCTACAAGTGAGACTCCTTCCTTCTCTCCCACAATCTTGACATGGTATCAGAGCCCTGTTTGTGGTAAGGAGCTCAAGAAAGCAAGCCAAGTTCACGGTGTTCTGGTAAGATGACCAGTGTTGCTTTCATTTTTCTGTTTGGGAGCAAGTCTCTGCAGGTAGCCCAGCTGGAAAGTGCAGGAGTGCATTGTCTCAGATTGAGACGCCCTTTGCGGTGTAGCAAGAGGGCAGTATATGCTGTGGGCAGGGGCTTTAGCCCTCAGTATCTCTGTTTTTTTTATTTGAGGCCATTTCGGGGTCTGTTTTGGAGGTGGAAGTTTTCTGCACGCACTCAGGAAAAGGCCCAGTTTTATGCTGTGCGACCACTGTTCTACAGGTCGGTGAAAAGTTATTGTAAAAATTGCATTGTATGCTTGTGCGCAGAGACATTGGGAGTTACAGAACCATCCTTGTTGCCTGTTGATGCAAAATCGTCACTAGGAAGTGACTGTGTGGTCAAATACCACTTTCATTAGTTTTGCAGATTTGCCCTTGTGAGGCTGAAGCTATGTTCTTTGCAGTGACATAATTTTTTTGCAGTGTTATGTAATGGCGTTTGATTCTCTTTCACAGATTGTCATTGAAAAACTTGACAAGAACAACTTCCAAGCATGGAAGTTTAGAATGACGAATTTCCTTATGGAAAAAGGATATTGGGAATTTGTTGCAGGAAATGAAGAAGAACCAGTTCTTCCTAATGTTCCCAATCAACAGCAAATGCAGGCATTTAAAGCATGGCATGAGAGAGCCATGAAAGTTATGTACTGGCTGTCTATCAGCATTTCAGACTCTATGATTGTGCATATTCAAGATGCAAGTATGCCAAAGGAGGCATGGGATACTTTGTCAAAAATGTATAGCACAAATACGCAAGCCAGGAAAATGCAGCTCAAGCAAGAGTTGCATAATGTGCAAAGAGAAAATATGAGCATCAATGACTACCACATGAAGGTGAAGAAGATTGCAGATGCACTTGCTTCCATTGGGTCGTGAGTGGAAGATGATGATTTAGTTTCTGTGACCTTGAATGGTCTAGGAAAGGATTATGCACAGTTCCGAACATCCATTTCCGTCCATGAAAGATTTCTTGATTTTGAGGAGTTGATTGCTCTTCTAATTTCTGAGGAGCAGAGAAATGGTGGTGCATCTTCTTCAGGAGAAACTTCAAAAGAAGCTGTCTTCTACTCAAATGCTGAAAGAGGTAGAGGCAGAGGTAGAGGAGGCCGATCTGGAGGCCGTGGTAGAAATCAGAATATGCAGCAAACTCAAGAAAACCAGTCCTATGGAGGAGGACGTGGTAACTCTAGAGGCAGGGGGAGCCAAAGAGGTCGTGGTGGGTGGCAAAGAGGCCAAAATGCAAACAACAATGTTGAATGCTACCACTATGGTAAAATGGGTCATATGGCTAAAAACTGCTATAAAAAGTAGAATGATATCATGAATGGGAAATTGCAACAAGGGAATTATGCATCTTCTAGTAGACAGGGTGATGACAGAAATGAGTATTTGTTTATGGTGCAGCACATGACCAATTTTGTGACAAGTGTAGAAGAAAGTAACGATGTGTGGTATGTTGACTCAGGTGCATCAAACCACATGACAGGTCACGCAGAATGGATGCAGGATGCAAGGAAAATGGAAAAACCAGGATTTGTGGAGACTGGTGATGATACTGCACATCTTATTGTGTAGATTGGAAAAAATCCTTTGTCTATGCAGGATGGGAAAAAGAAATACCTGTCGGATGTATTTCATGTCCCGAATATCACCAAGAACTTGGTTTCTGTTGGTCAAATGGTTGAGCAGGGCTTGCAGGTCAGATTTAATTCTCATGGATGCTTTGTTGAGGACATGAAAAATAAGCGCTTGATAGCAAAAGGAAAGAAGAAGGGCAGAATGTTTACGTTGGATGCAGACATGCCTGAATTGAGTGCAGCAATGTTTGCACATGGGACCGGTGTAGTTGCAGATATTGATATTTGGCATAAATGCATTGGTCATGTTAATGTACAATGACTTAAATCAATGCAGGCCCAAAATATTGTTGCAGGATTGCCTAAATTCAAGGTTGCAGAAATGCATAAGGTATGTAAAGCCTGTCAATTTGGAAAACAGGCAAGGAAACCATTTCCTAGACATGTTCAAGAGAGTAAGAAGCCATTGGAATTAATCCACTCTGATGTGTGGACTACTAAAGCTGCATCTCTTTGAGGCTGTCATTATTTTGTCACTTTTATTGATGACTATAGCAGAAAAGTTTGGGTGTATTTTATGAAAAAGAAAAGTGAAGTTTTTGGGCATTTCAAAACTCTTAAAGCTATGGTTGAAAAAGAAATAGGCCTGCAAATAAAATGCCTAAGGTCAGATGGAGGGGGAGAGTACCTCTCAAATGAGTTTGCAAGGTTCCTACAAGAGCATGGCATAAAGCAGCAATATTCATGCAGTCATACCCCACAACAAAATGGAATTGGAAAAATGAAAAACAAGCATATTGGAGAGGTATCTCGTGCCATGCTCAACAAAAAAGACTTGCCAGATTTTTACTGGGCTGAAGCAGTTGCTACAGCAGTCTACATAATGAACAGGACTCCCACTGCAGCAATACATGGGATGACTCCAGAGGAGATGTATACTGGTAGGAAACCATATATTTCTCATTTGAAGATTTTTGGTTGCATTGCCTATGTTCATGTGCCAGATGAGTTGAGATCCAAGTTGGATCCAAAAGCTGAGAAGTGCATCTTTATTGGTTACTCTCTGCAGAGCAAAAAGGGAATAGATGCTATAACCCTTCTACTCGTAAGTTTACAGTGAGCAGAGATGTTGTTTTTGATGAGATAAGTAGCTGGTATAAACCAGTAAATGTGATTGATGATGTAGATGCACAAAATGGTAATGCTGCATAGAATTCACAGCAACAGTCACAAAATATTAGTGGACCTGGAACGTCCTCTAGTAGTGGTTTACATTCTTCACCATGGACAGGCAGATTGAGATTAGGAGAATCTTCTCAAAGCAATGTAGATAGTGGTATTCAGGTATCACAAAAAGGAAAAGAGAAGGTAGATTAGCCCATGTTTGATGTGAATGCAGGTCACTCTTATGTAGATGGTGAATCCAGTGGCTCAGAATAGAGCATTGATGATGAGTTTGGTATTCCTTCTATTGTTACACCTGGAGTAAGGAAGACCATGGATGTTTTGAGAGCACCTGGGAGTGAACCTACTTTGCGCAGGTCTACCAGAGCTAGGTATCCTGTGGATAGGCTAAAATATGATGGATTTACAGCCATTCACTATGCATATATGGTCAAAGTGATACAGGAACTAGAACCCACTTCTTTTGAGCAAGCCATGGGAAAAGAAAAATGGGAGAAAGCTATGGATGAAGAAATGGATGCCTTGGAAGCAAATGCTATATGGGAATTGGTACCTTTGCCTAAATGTAAGAATGCAATTGGCTGTAAGTGGGTTTATAAGGTGAAGCACAATGCAGATGGTTCTGTGAACAGATACAAGGCAAGATTAGTAGTCAAGGGGTATGCACAAACATATGGTATTGATTATGAAGAAACATTCAGTTCGGTTGCAAGGATGGCAACCGTAAGAGCAGTCATTGCTATGGCTGCATCAAAGGAATGGTCTTTACATCAGATGGATGTAAAGAATGCCTTCTTGCATGGTTATTTGCAAGAAGAGGTATATATGGAGCAACCACCAGGTTATGTGCATGCTGTTCATCCTGAGTTTGTTTGCAGGTTGAAGAAAGCATTGTATGGCTTGAAGCAAGCACCTAGAGCATGGTCTGACAAGATAGGACAGTATCTTGTCACTATTGGCTTTCGGATTTCCAAGGCAGATTTCTCACTTTATGTGAGAAAAACAGAGAAAGGTATTATGCTGCTTGTCATTTATGTTGATGATTTGATTATCACAGGTGACAGTGATGAAGATATCCTTCATGTGAAAATGCTATTGAAGCAGAAGTTTGAGATGAAGGATTTGGGAGAGCTGCGTTATTTCTTGGGCATTGAGGTGATTAGATCACCAAGTTGGATATGGCTCTTACAGAGGCAGTATGGATTGGACATGCTGTCCAAATATGGGATGACAGGCTGTAAGCCTATTTCAGTTCCTTTGGAGCAGAATGTGAAGCTCAACGCAGATGCATGTGAGATTTTGGAAGACCCTACTATGTACAGACGCATAGTAGGAAGTTTGATTTATATGACTATTACCAAGCCAAATTTGAGCTATGCTGTTGGATTGGTAAGTCAGTTTATGCAAGCTCTAAGGAAACCGCATTTGGATACGGCTAAATGCATACTCAGGTATGTGAAGTCCACATTGCAGTATAGACTACTTTATGAGACTAGGGTTCAGATACAGTTGCATGGATACACTGATGTTGGTTGGGCTGGTAGTATTTATGATAGACGATCTACCAGTGGATATGTGTTCTCTTTTGGGAGTGCTGCAGTCACTTGGAGCAGCAAAAAACAGCCTACAGTTGCCTTGTGGAGCACAGAGGCTGAGTACAGGGGCGCAGCAATGGCTGCATGTAAGGTAGCTTGATTGCATAAGCTACTTTATGATATGCATTAGCCTACAGATGGGCCAGTTGTCATTTATTGTGACAACATGAGTAGTATACACTTGGCAAATAACCCAGTCTATCATGCTAGAACAAAGCACATTGAGGTGCATTATCACTATGTGCGGGAGAGGGTTTTACTAGGTCTTATTGATCTAGTTTATGTCAGCACAGAGGATCAGGTAGCTGACATATTTACGAAGGCATTGGGCCTAGAGAAGCTACACAAGTTCAGAGATCTGCTTGGTGTGCAGGAATTGGGATTGAGCTCGAGGGGGAGTGTTGAGATATCGAGCTCCACTCGTGATATGCCAGGGTGACTGTTGTGCATTTATGTCACCACTTGTCAGTTTTGCAGATGCGGTTGGTATACCGCCCATGAATAATAGCTAGATGATAGCTATCCTTATCTACTCTAGTTCGTGGCTCAGTTACTATGCCACCTTAGTTATTTGAGTTTGGTTTGAGACCCATATATAGGGTTCTTCTATTTCTATGTACAAGTTCTTTTTGGCTTACACAACTAAGAAGAGGAAAACTGTTTTTAGCCTCCACCCTTGTGTGTATTCCCCCATTGTGCAAGCAAGAAAGCTACAAGTGAGACTCCTTCCTTCTCTCCCACAATCTTGACACTTAGCACTACTACTTAACTCATGAGATAGTTTTAGTTTGAGTGGCTCATCTAGAAACTTATTAATTGCACATTGACCTAATTTCCATGTTGAACCCACTGTTTGGTACCCCCATTGTTGATACCAATTGCTTGATACTCTCACCACAATTGTGTGCAATAAAATAGAGCTTTCCAAGAGAAGTTTGAGTACCACAAGAGACTAAAGCACAAATACATCTAAGCTTGCAAGGCCCACTAGGTCAAAAGTCCAAGCATACAAACAATCAAGTGTAAGAATTGAAGAGAATCGATCAAGAACTTGAAACATCCAAAAATTAGCCTAGCATAGGGCACTAAAAAAGAGAGGAAGAGGATGTCCTTCAATAGATTAATTCAATGGGGAGTTTATGGTAGAAAAAGAGATTGAATTATAAACTCTAGGTTATTAACTCAAGAGATTCAAGAGACACACACTTTAGGATAGATAGACCTAAGAGACATTGACAAATCCTAGAGCTTCAATGAATAATAAAAATGGACACAATGCACAAAAATCAAAGCTCAATAAGAGAAAAGCTTACATACAACAATGAAACAAAGGAAACCATAGAATACGCAAGCAACTTGATTTTGCAAGAAGAGAAAAAAGGGATTCATACAGGCTATCTAGAGCCTAACCTTGTAAAGTGGAATAGAGAATCCAATATCTTTCAATCTTGAATTCTCAAAACATCAACCAGGAATCAACAATGCCATTGTCTTGTAACTTAGCATACCATCGATAGGATAGTGGAGGTAGCAAACCTAGAAATAAAGGACTAGTTGAAAGGATGGTGACTAAAAGATCTAGGGAGGATGTGCGACAAGATGTATATGAGTGCATTTGAAACTTTGAGAATTCTATATAGTTTGAGATTAGCCAATTAATGTAAGTTGTACTATATACATTACAAACTCTAGTGCTGAGACACTCTCAATCAATTTGCTAGAAATGAACATAACCACACAAAAATTACTAGTGAAAATGCAAAGAGAAATTGAGAAGATCAAGAGTTCAATTATGAATTTGGGACCAACAAGATAATCCATTAATTCCTTATTGGACTTGGTAGAATTTCCACTTCTCAATAATTTCAACATGCTCAAAGTAGCAATACTACATATAACCAATACTTTATTGATAGGACTAAGTAGAATAGTTAGAACTAGAGAGCAAAACCAAATTCCTCCTTATTACCAAACAAGTGGAGAGATATAGACTGCAAGATGACTCTTATAGCTTTATAGAGTAGTTTGAGCATGCAATGTGTCAAATTTATGACCAAACTCCTCATGCGAATCACTTACAAGTAGCTCTTTCTCAACCTCTTAAAGAAATCCATCACATTTTATTATTGAGGAGGATTAACAAGAATGACTTTATGTAGAATACTTTTATCTTTATATATTATTTCAAGTATTTCTTATGCTTTTTTGGTGCATCTATTTTGATAGGAGGATACTTTTGAATAGAACATTAAAAAAATGTAAAAATTAACTATTAGACTTGTCAAATAGCTTGGTTTCTCTATAAGTCCAATGATTATGCAAATTCATGACACCCAATGCCATCATAGATATGTTTTAAATCTTTTTTGATATACACATGATAAGATGTTTCTATTCACTAACGTTTACTACAATCACATTCTTCACCCACCATAAAGATTTATGTTTGAAAAAAGATTGATAAGAAACTCTTAACATTATAATACCATTGAATTAAAATAACTCAAGCATCATTAACATGTCTAGCTTTGTAGAATTTTTACAAATATAAAGTCAACAAAAACAATCCTCCACTACAATATTATTGATAAAAAGACATTTCTAGCTTCTCTCTCCCTTAGTGATGGTCATTGAAGTACTTATGCTACACCATATCCTCTCTGGAGATAGCAAGGCAAATGACTATGATGGGCCAAGTAATCCAATACAAGGAGTAATTAATCAATCCTTCTAAAAAATTATTATATTATTTAAATGAAAAGAAATATTTATACATTTAATATGACCATGTTTCTTAATTTATCATGTCAAGCATTCAGTCTCTTGATAAAATTTTCACATATCATTAGCTAGAATTACATGTTTTTACGAATGTGTGGATTGATATGACCATTCTATTTTAATATCTTGATTGCTAAGATAATTTCTAAGTATTAAATCAATATATCCATTTTTTGTTGAAATATATCCCAATAATGACAAAAATTCAAGATATGAGTTAAATAGTTTAGCTAATTATCTATGCATTCGTTTTTCTGCGAGACTCTTGCTTCATGCAAAATTGTTGGCATTTTGATTTTTTCCTTAATTATTGATGTGAATGTGTGAATTTTATCATGGTATTTTAATAATAATAGTGATAAAAGGTGTACCATATTTTTGGGTAAATCTTATGACTTTTTAAAAAAATAAACACAAAATAAAATATCTACTAATTCATTAATAGTAAGTCTACTGAAGTTTATATTTATGGATATTCTAAAAAATTGAAAATTCACCTATTAAATGGGAAAATAATCTATTATTCCATAACTGTTTCCTAGGGATGCTAAACTTTATTTTAGAAACTATGTATGAATACTTATTTGAAAGAACACCTAATTTTGTATGTTGGAATGGATAGCATTATTGACCGCCATTTTCCCTGCACTAAGTGTCACTAAAGACAGACCCACCACATTCAAGAGCACTATCTCATTCAACGTTTGACCTTAATATGTGGGGCATAATGGATGGACAAAAAAGAAATAGGTAGAAGGTATAAAGAAAGTGGGTAAGATTATATAAAAGATAATGGATGAGGAGAAAAGAGGGTATGTAGAAATTACTACATTAAAAAATTATTCATCAAGAAATTCAGGCTTTGCCTTATTAGTCTCTCTTGCATGTGTGAGTATTTTATTGTTTCTCTCTTCCTCACATCACTCTACACTCACTTGTATCCCAGTTGTTGATTACTACTCTTATTATCAATCTTTCATGTATAGGTGAGGGATGGGGGGTAGGATCATACCAACACCACGGGATCTTGATGTATCAATATGTGGCATAAGGAGAGTAAAAGATCTACTAGTCTTCAATGCAAGACCCACCTATCAATTAAGAGGGGGATAGGAAGAGGTATGTTCATAGATATGAGGGGAGTATTCTCATTAATCCCCAAATTAATGGGATGGGGGATACCTTACCATGAATGGAAATTTATTGGGGGTAGACTAAGGTTAATTGTTTTTATTTTCTTATGGGGGGTTAGTTTTTATGTAGGGATTGGGAGGGGAGTTTCATGTGAGGAGGGTAATAAGCTCATACACAATGTAGAGAAGGGGAGTTATTTAGCGAATCTAGAAGGGGAGAGGGAAATAGTTCATGTGGAAATAAAAATTTATTGATGGCCATGGGGTCATTACATCCTCTTTCCCTTAGAGAAATTGAGATTTCCTCATCTTGAGAGAAAGTCAAGGTGATCTCTCTTTAGGATGGACTCCTCGATCCATGTGGCATTCTCTTTAGGAAAGTCTTTCCATTGAATAAGGTACTTGTTTGCAAAGAGTACGATTCCTAAGAGTTTTTCCATGATTTCCAGATTTCTATGGAGTTGAACTTCCAAAATCCCTTGAGTTGGCATTACAATTCATCCATTATCTAGGACATGATCATGATTGGGGACATAAGACTTTAGAAAGATTACATGAAATACATTATGAAATATGAGACGAGGCAGAAGTTCTATATGTAGGCATTCCTACCAAGACATTTGACAATCTTGTAAGACCACATTATCTTGGACTGATTTTTTTGAGTTGCGGAAGGGATAGGGATCTCCTCTTTGACCACAAACTCATATGAATACCATGTCTCCATCCTTGAAAGTCCAAGGATCAGTACTTTTGGGATCAACATAGGCCTTTTATCTATCCTATGTTGCTTTCATGTCTTGGTGACTCACTTTGGACTTCTCCTCCATGTCATCTTGCATTTGATTGGATATTTCAATCCTTAAAGTTGGATTAGAGAAAGTGAGAGGGGACAATCTTGCCCGTACAACACTTGATAAGGATTCATATCAATGCTTTGCTAATACAAAGCATTGTAGGCAAATTCTACTAGGGGTAAATATGCAATCCATCTCTTGGGCTCCCTACTACAATAGGCTCTCAAAATGTCTTCTAGCACCCGATTGACCCTTTCAATATTCCCATTAGTTCGAGGATGATAAGTGGTACTAAAAAAGAAAAATGTGTCGATAGATTGTTAGAGAGAGGTCTAGAGTTTACTTGGGGAAGTTACTATATGTATATCCCCTACACCATGTGCATTCAAGGCCTATTTATAAATATCCTTATTTGTAATTTTTTTTGAATAAAACATAATCGTTTTCTATTCAATCTATAAATAACATCTTTATATTACACCCTTTTCTATGTAAAAAATATATAAAAATGATATTTTAAATATACCTTATTTTGAACCCAGTGATGCACACATATATTTATGAGTAACTTACCCAAGAGAATTTAGAGGTGATCAATGATACCCTATCATTGATATTCCTTTTTGGCAACCCATGCAATCTAAAAATCCCCTTGACAAACAACTTAGTAATGTCGAATAATTTGAAGGTATTCTTTTCATGAAAGATATAAGTAACCTTTGTTAGCATATCCATGACTACTAGGATTGACTCATAATCTTCTTGCACTATTGGATGTAGCTCTCTCAAGAGTTTAATCCTTTTAGTATTTACTCACTCATAACTTAGGCATTGAGTTACATACCTTAATACATCAAATTTTAGTTCTATCCAATTGTAACTTTTTAAAAATTCATTTATAGTTTTTGTGTAGATAGGATGTCTAACTATCGAACTGTCATGGGCCTCCCATAGAATCTTCTTCTTGAGGTCCCAATTTTTGGGACACACAATATGTGCTAATAGTACAGAAGCTCACACTCAATGTGGTAAGGCATGAATTTGGCCTTTGAATTTGGCAATCTCCCCCCAAATTGAGTGGACCTTTTTAGCTCAAGGTATTCAAGGCTTAGGAATTTTAGTAGTTATAACCTCTAAGATGGCATTGCTAGGTATGGAAATTAGACTTCCAAGAATTACTTTGCTAACTAATTCTTCTATTAGTAAAGAATTTAAAAAGTATTTTCTAGTTAGGGCTTCAGCTATACCACATTGTCCTTACCATGTCAAAACTTTATTTCAAAGTCAAATTCTTAGAGGACTTCAATCCATCGCCTTTGTCTCATGTTGAGATCAAATAGGGTGGAAATCCAGTTGACGTTTGTGGTCTATCACATGAGTGAATCTTCTACTGAGCAAATAGTGATGCCATGATTTTAGGAAATGACTACTAAAAGCTCAAGTTCATGCATACCATAGTTCTTCTCATAAGGCTTAAGCTTGTGAGATCAATACATCACTTGATGCTCTCTTCATTTAAGAACACATCCTAGTGCCATGATACTAGCAGCAATATATTGAAATCAAAATCCTTTGTAAAATTTGGTAGATTCATGATGGAGGAAGTAGTAAGACTTTGCTTCAACTTATCAAAGCTCTCCTACTCTCATGATCTTCACATAACTTTTTCTTGCTTTTTAAGAAATTCACCGAGGGGTGCTACTATTTAGAAGTAACCTTTGATACAAATTATGTCCACATGATGAGACCTAGAGATCCTTAGATTTCTTTGATACTCTAGATTTGTGGCCAATCATGAACATTCTTTACTTTAGTGGAGTCTACTGATATGTATTCTTTCACAATGATTACTCCTAGATATTCAATTGTCTTCTTGAAGAATATACCCTTTTTCTTCTTGGAAAAAAGTTTTTTCTCATGAAGAAATTTCAAGACAATTTGCAAATGGCCTAGATGTTCTTCCTTCGTCTTGGAGTAGGTGAGAGTGTTATCAAAACATGTGAGGATAAATTTATCTAGGTATGACTAAAAAATATATTGGACTAGCCTATTAAAAGTAGTTGGGTCATTGGTCAACCCAAAAGATATTATGGTGAATTTGTAATTGCTAACCTAGTGTTGAAATCCATCTTTAGTATATATTCAAATTTTATCAAAAGTTGATAGTATCATGACCTTAAATCGATCTTAGAAAAGATAACCGGCCCTTGGAATTGATCTTGTAAATTATTGATTTGGAGAATGGGTATTTATTCCTAATGGCGACTTGATTTAATTCAATTGCTTTGGGAATATACATTTTGTAGGGGATTTTTGCTATTGGTTTAGCCCTAGGGACCAGTTTAAAGGTACGTATCCCCTAAAATTTATTAATTGACTTAGAGTCCCACCCTATTGTAACGTGCCTAGGTCATGACATGTTTTAGCAGTCCATCACGAATCTTATCTAAAAGATCCTGCATGGCACTCCCACGGAATGTCACAGGGTTTGTTGGTTAGCGAATCCTGAGTCTACTCCTCAATGAAACGTATTGACCGACCCCGTTACAATCGACTTGAATCTTCCTAGGTTTCTAATGGTCAAGTCATTCTACGGCCTTCTAGCATCGATCTTCAGACATGATCTTCAAACGATCTACTTTGTGCAAAGCATCTAAACCGAGGCGGACTCATATTGCACTTGGTTCAAAGAGAATGGGAAATGAGAGGGATGCATCGCTCGACCTCTCTACCCATAGGGTAAAGTCCCATTCGGGTCCCCTAAAACAATATGAGCCAGGGTTCTATCCTAGATTATCGAAGGTCAATATATGTCATTCCGGTCCCATTCTGGTCCCAATTCTATGTACTAGAGAATTCTTTGTTCTCTCTATTGAAGGAAATTCCAATTTGATGAGATAGCATCTAGTTTTGGCTTTATCCCCTTTATCGTCTAAGATTTCCAGAGATGACCTAATTTAATTTCCTCATTCTTTTGAATGAAGAAGTATCCTTGCAATGTTGACTGCATTTTGGGACATTGGCTTCCCTACAACGAAACCCTATGTATTCATTTGAACTAGGGTTTGTCACATAATTCATAGAGTTACTTAAGGACTTAGAATTCCTTTTAGCTTCAAGTAAGATGGGCCTTGAGAAGAATCCTCTCAACTTCTAACAGTTTCTTAGAAATTCTATTGGATCCTATGTATGTTTTTCTTAAGATACAAGATAAGCAGCATGTCCTTTCAAAATATATCACTCAACATACTGAAGTTCTTATAAATTAGTTTATTTGTGAATATCAACCACCAGAAAAATATTCTCCACTATGCAAATATTTAGAAGATGCTCTAGAAATTGATTTGGAACAATTTGAGGCGAAGACTATTCTATAGATCAAAATGAACTTCAGAGCTATCCTAGTAGATAGGATGAAAATCTAGGTAACGTTTCAGAATTGTACTTTGACAAGAACTAAGATGAGCCTAGGAAGAGAGGGAGAGGGAGCAATAGAGAGATAAAGAGGTAGAGATGAAGTACACTAGATATAGTCATGCTTTATTCTTACTAGTTGTCACTACAATTGATACTATGAGTTTGGGTGGCTTACAAATGAGGAGATAATCTCATTCATGTATAGTGGCTATAAACCTTGTTGTGGAAAATTTGATGCTATCTCACTAGAGAGGCAATGATTCTTAGCTTAGTAAAGCATCCTTCCCTCATCATCATATGGAGGATGACTAGGCCCTTCTACATCAAGTCTTCAATCTATTCTTTAGCCCATTAGGCCATCAAAGGCCCTTGCACCACACCCACTAGTGGGTTGGATGCTACACCTATTTGACTATAGATTTGTGGGTTTTGATAGTTTATTTTAGTATTCTCTAAGGTGTGGATCCTACCACCTTGGATCTATCTCCTCTTTTGTGCTTTTAAACACATCCTCACTCTCCCAATCATTAACATGATGAATTATAGGCAAGTGCATACAATATTCCAGAGGGCTTATCCCATAACAACCACCCATTCCATAGTCACAACCCCTTCTTGTCTTAGGCATCTATACCATGTATGCTTAGGATGATTGTGACTCCTCCTAACTTTCATAATTGATCAATGACAAGACAAGTTGGTTGATCACAAGCATAAGGAGGGGATGAGACTTGCTACTCGAATGCATGAACTTGTTGAGTCAATATACAAACATAATTACAATACCCATGCTAGGAGCTCCTTGAAGATATCCACTTGAGAGGGGAAGGAGTTGTGACTTTATGTTGTATTACCCCAAAGGAATAAGTCAACATCTAAAGGAAACAATCCACTACCTTCTTTAGTCAATCCACTAGGTCCATTTGACCAAAATAACTCAAGAATTAGATGTTGAAAAGTGGGGTTAGTGAGAATGGAAGAATAACTTTCCCTTAGTGCTTCCAAGCTAGTGGATTGATTGGGGGAAAAGTTAGAAAGAGGCCCACAATTGGTCATGATGCTAGCAACTAATGATCCAAAGATCAAGGAGGCTACTTTGAAATTCCCCCTTGTAGAGGTTGCACAATGCAGGAGGAGGATTGGGACAAGTATGGATTGTGATTTGTGAAAAAATTCAAGTTAGATATGCATGGGCATCAACTTGTGCACTTTGCATTGGGGAGGAATTCATGCTTGCCATGTGGTGAGGCAAACCCTAGCCTTTTGGAGAAACCTCTAGTTTTAATAGGGGAATTGTCGAGCTAGTTGTGCCAAATTGAACACGCTATGTGGTCATTGCTTAAGTAGATTCAAGGAAGATGGTTGTAGATTCTTGGGTAGCTTCAAAATTTTCAGAATAGATTTGTCCAAGATGGCTAGCCTTTGCATCTACATAGAATGGTAGACATATCAACTGATATATGAAAATCATCGTACTCTAACCATGCCATATAGGAGAACCAATCATTAGGGATATTGGGTTGCACTCGTACCATACAATAGATGACATGTAATCAAGGGTGAACAAATAAGAACATTGCTATTTGTAAAATAACTTCATGATACAATAATATACCCCTTTCTTAAAAGCCATGATGGTTCATTAATGGTAAACTTAACTCCTTAGTGATAGGACAACATAAACTTTAGGAGTTGTAGGTTGGATAGGGAGGTGCATCAACAACTTCTAGAGTTTGAGTGTGCAAAGTTAAAATGTCACAATTGGTGAGAGTGAGGTATGGAATGGAAAGGAATTCCATCTAATACAATGGAATAGGACATCTTCAATGGATCTCCTAGACTTCTAAGGACACAATCCAACCATGTGCCTAGATAAGACGATTTTTGAGCTGATATGGGGAGTGCTCATCCATAGTGCCTTGTTGTAATTTCTAAAAGACATGGTTGAACTCATCATCAAGAAAGTAGGCCTCTTGAATTTCTCTACCCAATTGC
This sequence comes from Lygodium microphyllum, assembly GCF_053477565.2. Taxonomy (NCBI): domain Eukaryota; kingdom Viridiplantae; phylum Streptophyta; class Polypodiopsida; order Schizaeales; family Lygodiaceae; genus Lygodium; species Lygodium microphyllum. Next base: position 3,997,730 of record NW_028229515.1, on the reverse strand, counting down.
TATGAAGTTCTATGAGGATCACTGAGACTTTGCATGCCCACATACAAGAAAGTGAATTAGCCACCACATTGTCCTTCCCAGATGTATGAGTGATCTCAAAATCATAGTTTTGCAAAGTTTCCACCCAACATTGCCTTTGGTTAGGAGTCAAATTAGGCTATGTTAAGAATTATTTGAGCATCCAATGGTCACTTTTCACTTTCAATCTACTTCCATATAGATATTAGTGCCACTTTGTGATAGCATGAATGACTGCCAACATCTCTTGATCATAAACATGCAATTGCCTCTCTTTTTCATCCAATTTGCAGCTCTCAAAGGCTACAACACCATGTTCTTGTAGCAAAATATCCCCAATACCTCTTCCACTAGCATCACACTATATGGTGAATTCTTTTGTGAAGTTATGACACACAAGAATGGGAGCTAAAAAAAGCAATTCTTTTAGATCTTTTGGAAACTATAATCAACCAAAGCATCCCAAAAAGAGGCCTCTTTTTTTAGCCTATCCATTGATGGTGTTGAAATAATAGCATAATGGAAAATAAATCTTTGATAAAAGGAGGAGAGACCAAGAAATCCATGTAAATACGTAGTATTAGATGGGGTGGGCCAATCCCAAACACACTACGCCTTCTAGGGGTCAGCTTGGATCCTCTTTTCACTCACAATATGGCCCAAATACTTGACCTTAGTCTGCATGAAAATACATTTTATTTCTTTGGCAAACAATCTATGCTTTTGTAATACATTAAATACCTATTGTACATGTGATAAGTGCTCTCTCAGTGTCCTGTTGTAGATGAGTATATCATGAAAAAGACAAGCACAAAATTAAAAAGGATGGGATGCAATAACTTGTTCATAAGACTCTGAAAAGTTGCAAGGGCATTTGTTAGCCCAAATGGCATGTCAAGAAAGTGATACATCCCTCAATCATTCCTGAATGCTGTTTTGATTTCATCACTTGTCCTCATGTGTATCTGATGATAGCTAGACCTTAGTCTATCTTAGTGAAGTACCAGACACCCTTGAGCTCATTCAACAAGTTATTAATTCTAGGGATGGGGTACCTATTCTTAATTGTAATGTTGTTAAGGTCAATGTAATCAATACACATCCTGAAGGAGCCATCCTTCTTCTTGACAAACAAGACATGAGATGCATTAAGGGGAAGAGCTAGGCTGGATAAACCCCATCTCAATGAGCTCTTTAACTTTGTTGGAAACTCTCTCTTGCTCACACTTAGAGAACCTATAAGGTGGCTTATTGACTAGTTTCAGGTGGGGTTCCAAAGTTGATAGGATGATCCACTTGCCTTTTTGGTGGGGTGGATCAAAGAGGTCTTTATATTTTTCCAAAAGATCTCTAAAGGTTGCATCCTTGGTCAAATTAGCGGACTAATTTGAAACATCCTTGTTTAAATGCAAGATAAATATTTGTGAGAATCTCTTAAACTCCCATTTTAATTTTTACTTTATTGTAATCATCTAAAAATTTTCATTATCCCTGATCCCCTCTAAGTGTATAAGTTATCCACTCATCATAAATTCCATATACAATTGAGAGAAATCCATAGCAATTTTGCCCAACTGTTTTAGCTAGTCATAGCCCAAGACAATATCAATGGGTCCCGTATCGAGTGCAATCAAGTCCATAATTGCCTCATAATTTATAGCCAAGTTGAGTGCTATCTTAGAGCATATTCCAAGTGTTGATTTCCTCATTACCATTAGCCACTTACACCTTTAGGGGCTATTTTAGTTCTGTGGGAAAGCATTTCAAATGGTTAAGGGCTGATTTATTTACAAAGCTATGTGTGCTACCACTATCAACAAGAATAAATACATGCTTCCCATTTATGTTTCCTTGTATGCATAGTGTACTTGGGCTTCTAGAGCCCGTCCATACATCCATAGATATGGAGAAAATGGAAGTAGTGGCATGTGGGGATGCCATATGATTAGTCCTATCCATCTCATGAGGAAGACAACCACCAAGGTCAAAGGGGAATCCTTTCGGGAGGTCAAAGAAATACTCATGGTCAAGGTCCTCCTCATAATTAGTATTTTTAGCATGGGGAATAAGAGACATAGCATTTGGATCCTCATCCTCATGTTCATAATCTTCCAAGTTATACATGCTATGAAAGTTGATAGTGGCTATACTATAAGGGCATTGAGAAGTATGATCAGCTATATATTTATCCCCACATCTCAAAAAGAAACCCTTAGCTTTTCTTTCTTTAACCACAAATTTCTAACCACTCGAGGTTGATGCATTGCATGGTCTGTTTTCAAGATACTTAGTGTCTCGCTTTGGGGTGGCTAGTCCCAAAAATTTCCTATTTTCCATCAATATTAAAAGGGGGAAAAATAGGCAATTTTGAAAGGTCCTGAAGCAACAAAAAACATACAAAAATCTAGAGTTCAAATGTTTGATTAAAAATCTTGTTTAAGCAATAAAGGAGACATGGGAAGAAAAGGATATCACATTGTATTTAGTATGAGATAATATTTAAGCCAAGTTTTCTTTCATAAAAATTTCAATGGTGTAAAATGATTGTTTCTCTGTTATATTTGTAACACATCCTTCATATTCATGAATCTTAATTTGTGGAGGAGCAAGGTCCCCTAACAACTTATAGCAACCAAGGCATGGAAAAATCTCACTATCAAGTGTGTAATACAAGTTTGTTTTGAAGCACAAGACATGGAGGAGGAGTTACAAAAATCAATGCTCTTGAGGAGCTATTCAATTGGTTTTTTATATGACAGCTTCAAAGAATGAATACTAAAGATGACAATGAAACTTGAGAATTCATAGCATTTTTTAAGATAGAAAAGTGAGAGAAAAGCACAAAGCTAGCTCTTAAGAGCCTTTATATCTTCCTCCTACTCAAGGATGTTTCCTCTATAATGTAGAAATTTTCTTCTATTCTAGCCAACTATGGATTTTATATTAGTTTGATTTACTAGTAAAACATAAAATGAGAGGGCCAAAAAGTATCTTGCTCTAGAAGTAAAGAAACCAAGACCATAATAAAAAATCCTAATTATTGTTGTCTTCTCCAAAAACATCACCTTGTGTGCATTGTATTGTAACCCAAAGAAACTAAGTAGCCTTGTAATAAGTTCCTTAATACATAGTGATGGGACCTAAAATGGGCCGGCACTGGCTAAGGCACTAGTCGAAACTCATGCCCTCAACAGACAACCCCACCTCACGGCCTCGCGGCCTTGGAGCATCCGTCAAGGGATACACTATCCTAAACACTAATCATTGCACATTTATAGTATGTAATCCAACAAATGTTTCCTTTTCCGTCTCCTCAAAGGGATATTATACATATGTCGGCAATAAATGCCACATATTATACACACACAAGGGCACCCCATTGGCTGATTGCCGTGGCCCTGCTACAGCTCTCCTACATCTTGGGATTGACCCCTCAATGCACTGCTTCCACACATAGACACATTTGAAACAAACTCCCCTCTTAATGCCAATATATTTAGCATTCTAGGAATGCACTAATTCTCACTTATCCATCCCCTTTAACCCCCCCGTCTAGACCTACAGCCAGGTTGCTCACTCTCTCTACGTGGGTCAAGTCCTAAAGAAACCAAGTGCCATGCATCCAAGAGCTTGTAATTGATACCATTTAACGATGCTTGATGCAAATGCATGTATGATTAAGTGCTTCAACAATTTGAAAACAGTCTTGTGCATTGTGTAAATCCATTATTTTCATGTTTCCATACACTAACGTGTAATTGCTGCGATGAGAGAAGACACCAAGCCTTACACTCGTGTTGTACTTCCCTTTATTTAACTTAATGTCATCCTATATGAATAATGCAGCAAATACATCAGATTTTATATTATATTTCAGCACTCAAATTTTCCTCCTCCCCTACTGTTTAAGTTTTTGCCTCGTTGCATAGGTAAAGGGGTGATTTCATGTGTATTTTGCACGAAATAAGCAGTAAATACTCACAAAAGCATATAAATGGGGATAACCTAAGGTAAACCCTCATGCTTTATCCTCATTATACACTTACAAACACATCCATAATTTTCCATAATTTTCCTCGTATGTTCCCTATCTTTTCCCCTTTTAAAAGACATTTCCCCCTAATTTTTCTTATTTTTTCTTATTTATTACCAATAAAAATGGAAAAAAATTAGCATTAATTCAGAGTTGTGGCTCTTAAGTCCTTAAATAGCAACCATGTAGATTTTATTTGTGTTTTGTTTTGTGCTTTTTCGATTTTAAGCTCAAAAATCCCATTTTTACTTTAAAAACCATGCTTTTCGGGTTTTTTCCATTTATTTTCTACACTTTAAGTGTATATTTTTTTATTTTTTAATTATGAAAAACTAAAACCAGCAAATAACATGTCCATTAATTTTCAGCCCATATGAACATTATTAACTTCATCAAGTGCGAAAAAAGAGCCATTTTCTTTGTAAAAATGTCATTACCGTGTATTTTTTATCATTTTGGGTTTTGAAACTTGTTGCGGGTCTGCAAACTAGGGCCCGTTTGATGCTCAACCCGCCTCCACACTGGCATCTTCAGTCCATCTTTGGTTTGGAAGCAATCCGGTATCCCGCCGGACGAGCATTCACCAACCGGGCTTCATTCTTCTTCACACGCAAGAACATCCCCTTGCAGTAGAGAGAGGGAGGAGAGAGAAATATTGAAATCTGATCTCCACAACCGGCAGCCATTTGAGAAGTGGTCTGGAGCGATGGGGAGCGAAGATCAAGGGTAGAGTAGGCATGTAATCGGTTGGGGGGGTTGCTTACAGCCCCCATAATCCATCTTAATGATTGGCAAGATGATGGCGCCCTCTCTGCACGCTTGTGAAAAAAATGGCCCCCCCCTCTCAAAATCGTTTTTTTGATTGGGGGAGCCCCCAAGGGTCATGCCCTTTTGCATCCTTTAAGTCCTTTCACACTTGACTTTAGTCTTGGCCTCCCGGGCACTCCCTCTTCAGTGTCCGGTACCCGAATCGCAGTCTGAAAAATCCCGGGTGTCCATCTTGAAGTCCTCCACTGCACGGCATCTCCCAGGGTCCTTTCTGACATGCAAAAATTTATGAAAATTCATCAATTGTCGTCAAGTGGGTCTTTTAAGCCTTTTCTAGGCATTGCCGCTTAAAATCGTACTAATTGCCACCGCTGCCTTCGACGAAGTCTATTTTTTCCTTGGAATTCAAAAATTTTGGCTATTTTTAAGTACTTCTCAGCATCAAAAATCATTTGTCACATAGTATAGGCCATGTTGCTTCCTCTAAGAAGATGTTATGGAATACTAAGAAAACACAAGGATTAATCCTTGCCAAGTAATGGCCAAGTGCAACATCTTTGAATGAACGAGGACTAGCTCTTGACTCTTTCCCTCATCCTAAGAAGTTATCAAAATCCTCAATCTCCAACTGTTAAAAAACATGAATGTCAAATGAAAGTTGAAATCAAACATATTAATTATCTTATAAAATTCTAGATAATAGTACCAATTGATTTTCATCATTCTCTAGCTTTGTTGGATTCTATATATTAATTGATGATGATGTCTCTTTGGTATCTTGCAATTCTTTAACATACTTTGACTACTCTCTTCCAAAATTGGAAACTCCAGGTTAGTCTTAAAGGCAATTGAACTCCTCATCAGTAATCCCCAACTCTTTCTCGGCATCCTTTACCTTATTGAAATAAAGAGAAAGGGTATCCCTTGTATTAATAAACTTGTCATCTATAAGTTCAGTGTCCAATTGAAGTAACTCTTCTTTTGGTTCATTTTCAACATCAACCATACCATTTGCAGCATCAGAAGCCTCTACAATAATTGCTAAACAATAATCCTCCCCTAAGATTAAAGAGCTTTTGGATGTCTAATAGTAGTATGTATTCCTTGTCCTTAATCGAGAAAGTTGGAAGAGAAGGAACAATATAGAAAGAAGGGGGGTCAAACTCAATATCTACATTTACATGGCTTTATTTAATAATGTTCTTAGCTTTGAGTTGGGTGACATCTAGTTCGTTAGCAATATATACTTCTTGCTGAGGGTCTAAACATTCCTCTGCATCCTTCTTATTTGCCACCTATTCAAAAGGCATAAGCTCGAAGATTTTGCTTTCTCCAATTGTTGTTCATTAGATCTGACATGATATTTAATAAGAGTATGCACAATGAATGTAGTTGCTTTTGTCATAAGCCTGCATTTCCTAGAATGAGCAAAACAAAACACATATGGTGTTAGATATGATCAATGCCCCACCCTCATTAGGTGCTACCAATGATCCATGGTGCTCAAAGTTGTAAGGCCCCCATTATGAGGAGAAGCCAAATGTGAGCCCGGACATTGGTTGAGTCCTGACTTGTATATCAGATGAGGTCTATGTGACCGGATGGCAAAAAGGTGACTGTTGTGGGTCTAATCTTTGGGTTAGACGGAGTGGTTAAGCTGGTAGCAACTCGAGGCACATTGCATTGAGTTGCGTGGTAAGGGAGTTAAAAGGGGCCCCTATTGTGGGGTCCGGGGGCCGCGGAAGCGGCCCCTGGCTGGGGGGTCCCAGGGGGGCCAGCGGCCCCCCTGGCGGGGGTCCGGGGGCAGCGCCCCCGGCCCGATGGTAAAGGGAATATTCCCTGGAATATTCCCTGGCCGACTAGTGGAGGCTCATATGGTAGGTCGGTCAGCAGGCCGACCTAACGACCTTCGCGGGCTATAAAAGCTAAGCCCCTTCGCAGGCATCTGACACTCATCTTTCACCCAATCAGAGTTGTTGTTCCAGCTAGCCTTAAGCTCTTCACCTATCTTCTGTCTAGATCGCCATCTAAGCTTCATTCATTGGAAGCGCACGGGTGGACAGAGCCATCTTTGTATCAGTTGTTTGGAGTTAAAGAATTTTACTGATTCTCCTCTTATCTGTTGTGTACTCTCTATCTCTTTCTCAGATTCTGTTCGCTGCGCCGTGTAATATTTTACATGGTATCAGAGCCCAGGGGGCTCTAGAGATCGGAGAGAGTGCAAGAGGCAAAGGCTTCAACAGCAAAGAGAAACGATGTCGACTCCGGGAAGCAGTTCTGGCGCATCAGGAAGCGGTGCAGGAGGTGGTGCTGCTGTACCGGCTATTCAAACACTGAGGATTCGTCCACCAACCTTCAGCGAAGGCAAGTTAGATGGTACAAACTACACCTTGTGGAAGTTCAAAATTACTACTATCCTTGATTCTTATGAGCTTCTGGAGACTGTGCTGGGGACTGACGCAGAACCACAGCCTACCCCCGACCCATCAAATCCTAGTGTGATGATTCCTCCGAATGCAGATCTTCTACGAGCTTGGAAACGAAGGAATGCAGATGCATTGTGTGCCTTAGTTACAAGCTGTTCTGACAGTGTTTTGACTCTGATTCAGCATACAACCAAAGCGTCAGAGGCTTGGAATGTACTAAGGAGTCAGTATGAAACACGAAACCAAACAAGGATTCAAAACTTGGAGAATCAACTAGCAGCGGAGAAGTTTGCTGAAGGAGAGACGGTTGAAGCATTCATCACTCGGATTAAGAATCTGCGCGACCAGATGGCTGGCGCTGGGATACAAAAGACTAGCGAAGAGCTAGCTCGGAGGTGTCTTCGGATTTGTCCACAAAAGTTTGATGGACTAGTAACTGCCCTTAATACTCAGGTGAGACCTCAAGCTTTGACTTTTGAGGAGTTTTGTGCATTATTAATGGAGGAGGAGTTGAGGCTGAAAGCCCGAGAAGGAAGCAACAATGGAGATGCTGCATTCTCTGCCAATGCAAAAGGCAAAGGTGTTTCCTCCACCAAAAATGATGGTGACAAAAAGAAAAAGGGCGGCAAGAAGAGGTTTCAAGGAGAGTGCTTCTACTGTAAGAAGAAAGGACATGCAATTGCAGATTGTCGTGTCAAGAAGGCAGATGAAAAGAATGGTACCCTTAAAACTAAAGGGAAAGAGACAGCCAATACGGCTGAAGCAGAGTTGGAATTATTCATGGCGACCATTGAGGAAGTGTGCTCCTCGGCGCAAGAAGAATCTACCACTGACTCTTGGGTGTTGGATAGTGGGGCCTCCCGTCACATGACCAACAAGAAAGGTCTATACAGTTCTATGCAGCCTCTACAAGAATCCATCACTGTGACGGTTGGAAATGATGCTAAATGCCCTGCTGCGGGCACAGGTACTATTTCTTTTGTTGCTGCAAATGGTGAAGTAAAAAAGCTTTCAAATGTGTTGTATGTTCCCGAAATCAGGAGAAATCTCTTATCAGTTGCTGCCATAACTGATCTTGGTCATGAAGTGAGGTTCAAGAAGACAGGTGCAGAAATTATTGATAGTGCTGGCACAATTGTTGGCAAAGGAGAAAGAAGGAACAACCTGTATGAGCTAAGTGCTCTTACAGCCACCGCTGGAGTGGGCACAAGTAAGCTTTGGCATGAAAGGTTTGGACACATCGGATTTGCAGTATTGAAGGAGATGCAAAAGCAAGGTATGGTTGCTCACCTACCTACAATAACTGAATTGAAGGAACCATGTGAAGCTTGTATGATGGGCAAGCAACAGAGAAAGGCATTTCCACAAGAAAGCAAGAATAGAGCACATGCTCCTCTAGAGTTGGTGCATGCTGACTTGTGTGGTAAGATGCCTACACAGGCCTTGGGGGGATCTTCTTATTTTATGTTGATTGTCGACGACTACAGTAGGAAGATGTGGGTGTACTTCCTTCGTGATAAGGCTCAAGCTTTTGGTAAGTTTAAAGAATGGCTAATACTTGTTGAGAATGAAACAGGGAAAAGTGTGAAGAAATTTAGAACAGATGGTGGTGGTGAGTTCAACTCAAAGGAGTTTGAAGGCTTTTGCAAGAGCAAAGGGATCAAGCGTCAATTGACGACGCCTCACACACCTCAGCAGAATGGTGTTGTGGAACGCAGGAATCGTACCATTGTGGAGATGGCAAGATGCATGCTAAAGGGCAAGGGATTGCCTAACCATTTTTGGGCTGAAGCTGTTAATACTGCAGTCTACATTCTAAATCGGAGCTACACAAAGGCTCTCAAGGGAAAAACACCTCATGAGGCTTACACTGGTAAGAAACCATCTGTTTCACATTTCAGAATTTTTGGATGTGAATGTTATGCACATGTTCCAGATGAGAAGAGAAACAAGTTACAACCAAAAAGCAGAAAATGTATCTTCTTGGGTTATAGTGATGAGCAGAAGGCTTACAAGTTATATGACCAAGAGGCAAAGAAGATCATCGCGAGCCGTGATGTGGTGTTCAAGGAGGAGCCGCATACAGTGGAGGAGGAGAAGGCAAGGTCTTCCACTTTATCATCAAGCGAAGAAGTAGTCCACTATGAACCTGTCCCGAGAGCTATCCCTATCCTTAAGGAGGAGGAAGCATCATCTTCAGATGATGAGGAAAAAGTTCACCAACCTGACATCACCCCACCGGAAAAGCCATTGCCGCGCTGGGTGAAGCAGCTCTATGACCACAATAATCCTATGCCTGCATCTGTTGAGGAGAAGGCAGACGGACCAAGGAGGTCTCAGAGAATAGAGGAGCAAAGGAGGACTTCTGCTCACATAGTCAACATGGCCTTGATGGTTGAGATTATGAGAGAAGTAAAGGAGCCAACTGACTTAGAAGAAGCACTTGCAGATCCATCATGGAAGGCTGCTATGCAGGCGGAGTATGACAGCATAATGAAGAATGACACTTGGGAGCTAGTGGATCGACCAGCAAAGCGGAAGATTATTGGCACCAAGTGGATCTGGAAGGTAAAGTACAAGGCTGATGGTACCTTAGAAAAGTACAAAGCTAGACTGGTTGCCCAAGGATTTTCACAAGTTGAAGGGTTTGATTTTCAAGAGTCATTTGCCCCAACTGCCAGAATGACCACTATTCGCACGGTACTTGCAGTGGCTGCCCACAAGAAGTGGCCAGTGTACCAAATGGATGTTAAGTCAGCGTTCTTAAATGGTGACCTCAAGGAGGAGGTGTACGTGGCTCAGCCACCAGGGTTTGAGGCCCCCCATTCTGAGAACAAAGTGTGTAAACTGAAGAAGGCATTGTATGGGCTGAAACAAGCCCCCAGAGCATGGTACCAGCGGATAGATAGGTTCTTTTTAAACCTAAACTTCAAAAGATGTGCCTCAGATGCTAACTTGTATGTTTACAGGGATGGTAAAAAGTCTGTAGTGATTGTCCTATATGTGGACGACCTTCTTATTACAGGTGACTATGAAGATATGATCAACCAAACTCGAAAGGCTTTGAGTTCTGAGTTTGAAATGACAGACTTGGGCTTGCTGCACTATTGTTTGGGGATTGAAGTCTGGCAAGAGCCAGGAAAGATCTTCATCTCTCAGAAGAAGTATGCATGGGAGATCTTGAAGGCATTTGGCATGACCGAGTGCAAGGAGATAGCTACACCTATGGAGGTGAATGCAAAGTTATCCGTCGAGGATACATCAGCATTAGCAGACATTGGGAGGTATAGGAGGTTGGTCGGCAGTCTGATCTACTTGTGTAACACCAGACCAGATATCAGTTTTGCTGTTGGTGTTTTGAGCAGGTTCTCAAACAAACCTCATGAGAGTCATTGGAAGGCTGGGATGCGGGTGCTCAGATACTTGAAGAAAACTCTTGACTATGGTATCACATACAGTTTCGGAACTTCTCTTGTGGGGAACTGTGACTCAGATTGGGCAGGAGACATTGATTCCAGGAAGTCAGTTTCTGGTTATTGTTTCTCTTTGGGTTCAGGAATTTTCTCTTGGATTAGTAAGAAGCAACCAACAGTGGCATTGTCTTCTACCGAAGCAGAGTACAAGGCAGCTTGTTTTGCTGCATGTGAGGCCGTATGGTTGAGAAGGATTCTATGGCATATGGGAGTGCAGGATGAAGAACCAACTGTGCTGAGATGTGACAATCAGAGTTGCATCGCCATTGCCAAAAATCCAGTGTTTCATGCACGCACCAAACATATAGAGATCCAGTATCACTATGTGCGTGATTTGATGGAGGATGGGATAGTGGAATTGGTCTACTGTCCAACAGAGGAGAATGGAGCAGATATCTTCACCAAAGCACTTACGAAGGATCTGCTTCAAGTTCATCTTCAGAGACTCGGCATTGGGCCGAGGAGATAGTTCACCTATGGGTGGACATTGAGGGGGGGTGTTAGATATGATCAATGCCCCACCCTCATTAGGTGCTACCAATGATCCATGGTGCTCAAAGTTGTAAGGCCCCCATTATGAGGAGAAGCCAAATGTGAGCCCGGACATTGGTTGAGTCCTGACTTGTATATCAGATGAGGTCTATGTGACCGGATGGCAAAAAGGTGACTGTTGTGGGTCTAATCTTTGGGTTAGACGGAGTGGTTAAGCTGGTAGCAACTCGAGGCACATTGCATTGAGTTGCGTGGTAAGGGAGTTAAAAGGGGCCCCTATTGTAAAGGGAATATTCCCTGGAATATTCCCTGGCCGACTAGTGGAGGCTCATATGGTAGGTCGGTCAGCAGGCCGACCTAACGACCTTCGCGGGCTATAAAAGCTAAGCCCCTTCGCAGGCATCTGACACTCATCTTTCACCCAGTCAGAGTTGTTGTTCCAGCTAGCCTTAAGCTCTTCACCTATCTTCTGTCTAGATCGCCATCTAAGCTTCATTCATTGGAAGCGCACGGGTGGACAGAGCCATCTTTGTATCAGTTGTTTGGAGTTAAAGAATTTTACTGATTCTCCTCTTATCTGTTGTGTACTCTCTATCTCTTTCTCAGATTCTGTTCGCTGCGCCGTGTAATATTTTACATATGGTACACAAAACCTATTGTGAGAATGAGATCCACACTTCCTTATGAACAGTGACTTCTTTGAAGGTGAGATGCTAATAGGTATATGAACATATTCCTTTGTATCCTTTTCAATTAGAGGCAATGCAAGGCTTTCAAACTCAGCAAAATCCTCCACAAATTCGTTTTTGCAAAAATTCAAGACATAGTTAATATCCCAATTAGGGTTGACAATATCCTTTGCAATTGCATAATAAGATAACTCCATACCATTTTGAAGAAGAAAGTCTAGGAGCCTTTGAGGAAGAAACATTTGTGATATGAGACAATCCAAGAACCCTGAATGGTGACTTACCTTTGCTTGGAGATTTCTTATGCATTCCCACACTTGTTCTGCTTTGAGAAAGGAGAAGAAGTAGTGGGAAATTTAGGAGAAAAGGCAACACAACTTGAACCCCTTGATCCTGAAGACAACCTTCTTCTTTTCCTCTTTAGAGTGACCACATCTAGGGATCCTTGAATATCTTTTGGTTCAGATATCACAAGGTCCATGATATGACACAAATAGATGAAGCTAACCATATGGAGAATGCGTACTTGCTTCGTATAGTAAAATACCATGTGGCACAATAACAAACTCACACACCTAACAAACTGCACTCCCTGCTTTGTAACGCGATTCCCACAATAACTGAAAGAAAACATCACCTAGAATAACACAAGGAACTCAAAAATAGCTTCAGAGGCCTAAAATAATTAGAGTTCAAGATTTGATAAAAAAGTAAAGAAAAGTATTATTACATGTATTTATATAAAATTGGGACGATTTGCCATGTGGACGACCACATGGATGGTCATGGCAAACCCTAACCAATAATAAAATGCCATGTGTCATGGGCCACACCAGTTTATAAGATCAAACCTAGCTTACGTGGTGGATCATCTTAGTCATCCACCATGTGATGCAAGGAACAACCCTTCACAGCTTACCTCTCTTTGTTGTCGCACCATATCCACTCTGATTTGCATGTGCATATTTGCTGCTCCATGATATAGAGCAAGGATGACATGTGCCCAAATAATAATGCTTTTCCATGCTCACACCCTATTAGCTGCTTCATGATATAGAGCAAGGAGAACTCTTGCCAAGATAACACTTTTTCATTGTCACATCGTATCAGCTCCTCCACGATATGGAGCAAGGGCAACTCTTGCTAGGATAACGCATTGCCACGATCACACCATATTGGCTTCTCCATGATATTGAGCAAGGGTAACTTCTATTGGGATCATGCATTGCCATGATTGCACCATATTAGTAGGTGTATGATAAAGAGTGAAAAGTGTCTTCTCTTGATTACATTTTTCTACCCTCGCACAATATTTGATGCTCCACAATACGGCACAAATAGGACCTTCCAAAGATTAGGCTTTGCTCCTCTTTCACCGTAACTTGTCCTCTGTGTGCTATCCAATGAATATTTTTTTATTTATTTTCTTGTCATTTTGTATCACGTGATGGAAGGACAAGTGGAAGTCAAGGAATACCCATGACTAATTTGAATGGGAGAGGAAGCATAATGCAAAGTGCACCTATGCTACCAGCTCCCTCTAATGTGACTATGCCGACAGTTAGCTAGATGGCTCCACTGAATAATGGAAGCCAAATGATAAACCCTAATGTCATTCCAATTAATGAGAAATAGTAGTTGATCCCTAATCAGCTGCTTAGATTGATTGAATGTCAATTGAATGATTGCGGCTATGAGTCTAGTATGTCAAATGTTCTTAGCAAAGTCAAGGACATGATGAAGCATATACTAATATGATAATAAAAATAGTCAATATCTCAACACCCCTCCTCAATCACAACTAGAGAAGTACAAAAAGTGTGTAGATGCTTTAGTAGGACTACAAATCCAAAAGGATACCTCTACAATCCTCTGAATGGTTGATGACATTTTAAGACAACTTGAAGGTTGCGTTACTAAAGTCCGCATGATTGTTGCTAATGTGGAATGCATTGTGGACTTTAGGGTTATCAGGTTTGCAGGGCGGCCAAGCTATGAAGTATTGTTAGGGAAGACCATGGATCTTGCAATCCGACTATCAAGTTGATATATCCATGGGTCATCTGATTTTTGGTAGAGGTGCGTGATGTGTGATAATAGATGCATATCCTAAATCTCCTAAAAGTAAGAGAGTACATTTATCTTTGTCAGAATTCGATGCATTAGAGGATCCATTTGTTAGTGGGACTTCATCAAGTGAAAAATCAAAAGAGGGGTCCACTACACAAGATGTCTATTAGGTGACTTTAAATGAGTCGATAGAAGCTCAAGATATAATAAAAGACACATATGTGATTGAGTGGGACATCAATATGTTGGATGATCCACAGTTGATTAAATTAGGGTCTATGCTCAGTCTAGAAGAAAGAAAGGACTACATGTCCTTGATCTAAGAATTTCGTGATATTTTCGCATGGAGTTATGATGAGTTGAGAGGTATTCCTCCTAGCCTAATTTGCATATAATTCCCTTGAAGGAAGGTAGCCACCTTGTGCGACAAAAAGTGAGGTGTATGCCTTTCAAGCTAAGGGATGGACTATTGAAGAGTTGTAAAAATTAAGCAAGGTTGGTTTGATATTTCATGTACAACACATGGAGTGGTGTTTATCAGTAGTTATCAAGAAAAGAAGAATAATCAAATCCATTTTGTGTAGTTTTTGGGGAGATCAATAAACAGACCGTCAATGATTACTATCCACTGCCATTTATTGATCAGATTCTAGATTAGTTATTGGTGGAAAGAGATATTTATTAATTCATAGACTGTTTTGCTAGATATAACCAAATGGCTATTATAAAGAATGACAAGTTGAAAATGGCATTTATTACTATATTTGGTACCTTTGCATATCATGTTATGGCCTTTGGGTTATGTAATGTGTCAGGTTTTGGGCAACGTATAGCTGATAAGACTTTTGGTGATATTTTCCCGGAGGAATTGAAAATATTTATTGATGATTTTGGGGCAGCTACCACAAGGGAGACACAACTGGTTATCTTAAGAAAATGTTTTGAGCGTTGCAGGTAGTTCTGTATTGCTCTTAATCCAAGAAATGCATCCTTGGAGTGCCCTATGGATTGCTATTAGGCCATATGGTTAGCTCGGCCCGTATTGCGATTGATCTTGAAAAGATAAAGGTTATTGTTATTATGAGTCCACCAGGTACTCCTAAAGAAGTATATAGCTTTCTATCTCATCAGTGGGATATTATCGAAGATTTACCAATGCACTGACAGAGAGGATGTTACCACCATTGATGAATCTACTATCTTTTAACTATCGGTTTGTTTGGAGTGACCTGTATGGAGTCTCCTTTGAGAACGTAAAGCAAGAATTAGTGAAAGCACAAGTCTTGAAAACACCCAAAAGAGGTGAGGTCTTCTATATATTTTTGGTAGCTACAATATATAGTATCAATGTTGCTGTTTAGTCCAAATTTGGGAGGAGAAGTGGTAACATCTAATTGCATTTGCTAGTCGTAAATTGGGATATTTGATATTAATTATACCTATATAGAAAATTTGTGCCTTGGGATAGTATTTGCAATGAAGAAATTCAGGCATTACATTCTCTATGAGAAGGTGGTATTTTATACAAAGGCGGAGGGGTTGAGTCTATTAATGAATAAGTTTAGCTGCCTTACCATCTAGCAAAGTGGTTAATCACTTTGCAAGAGTTTGACTATGAAACCAAGAGTAAGTCATTGAAGTTGTAGGGCATCGTGGAATATCTTGTGGATTTTAGGGAGCTGAAGGAAGTTTTGACTAAAGGTAGTGACCTTGAGGGTTTACTCAAAATTGATACAGCCTCCATTCCATCTTGGTATATTGTTATAATGCACTATCTATCTACAGGAGAGACTGGAGTTGTTTTGTCGGCCAAAGCTGAGAAGATGAAAATTAAACAAGAGGCTTCAAAAAATTTCTTGATTTCCAAAACATTATATTGATAAAGGGTTGATGTTTTCCACTGATGTATTATGCCTAATTGTTAAAATATTGAGGATGCATGCTAAGGTGAATCAATGATGAGCAAATAGACAATCATAATGATGCATAAGTAATGACAAAGAAGAACAACTGATATTATCCAAGCCTAATGCAAGTACAACTGAATGATAATGACTGATTAAATGAGTGTGGGGATGAGTGCCTTTTATAGGCTTATCGTAGGTGATATTGGTAGGTGGAACCTTGCTAAGTATAGACATGGAAAGAAACAACCATATAAAGCTAGAGGTTGTCACAAGGCCTCACTAAGTGTGTAGAGGCTGTAGTGTACAAGGGTTACAAGAGGAGTACAAGAGCTTATGGTAAGAACATTTGGCAAGTACACATTTAAAACTTAAAAAAAGTCTTAGAAAATGAGCTACAAAAGAGGGATTGGTGAGTCCTATCCTTTTGTTCTTGGGTATCTTCTTCTTTTTCTTCTCCATTGTTGTCTTCATCTTCTTTGATTGTTGCAAGATATTCTCTTTGAGATATTTTCTTAGCATGAAAAAAATTCTCAATATGCCCAATCTTCTTACAAAAACCACAAACTATGCTCTTCTTCCCTCTTTCCTTCACATAGAGGAGTTGTTGGTCTCCTCTTGGGGTGTTTGTTTTACCCTTGCTCTTGATCTTCTTTTCCTCTTCCATGAGAGAGGTTCTGATATCCACAAGTTTTGGCATTGGCATATTGATTAATGTGGTAGACACATTATCAAACTCAGGTGGAAAAATCTTGAGGAGCACTCCAATGCAAATGTCTTAATCCATCTTCAAGTTGATTCCTATAAGTTTTGTCAATAAGCTTTTCATATAATTCAAATGATTTGCAAGTTAGGTGCTACTTTTCTTGTCAATACTAAAAAAATTCAATTAGTAATTCATATTTGGAGGATTTTGAGTGAGCTTCAAATAGGGTTTCTAATCAATCCCATATTGCTTGAGAGGTTTCACAATCATCAACATCATGAATGTAGCTGTCATCAAGTTCGAGGTTGATAATAGCTTGAGACTTGTCATAATTTTTATCCCATATGATTGAGAGTGTAGCTTCCCTTGGTTTCTTCTCTTGACCACTTGTGATTGACCACGAGCCTTTCTTCATCACGATCAATTTGATCCTAGTTTTCCATGTGTGGAATCCGACACCATTGAACCAGCATGAGGGTGAGTATTTGCCCATTTTGTTGGTAGGAGAAGCAAAAAATAATTGAGAATAGACCAACAAAAGAGTTGAATTTGAGTGTGTCAAGAGACACAAGAAGATAAGTGTTAAGCAACACTAGTTAGTATCAAGAGATAGTATGTAGTTGATGTTGAGTCTTCTTCTGCTGATTTGAAGTGGTAGCTTCACTAAGAATTGTGTTGTAGCAGATTAGAGAGTCAGTGACATTATTGAGCCAAAAGAAGTAAGAAAATGAAGTAAAATCTGAGCTTGGAGATTAATGGCTATGGTTGCCCTCTTTAGGGTTTTGATAGGTGACTCTTTTCTAATCTAAGGCTTTATTTGCAATGTGATTCTTTGCTTTCATGTTCCTTACAAAATAGGCTATAGTAGATGTGATTGCACATTTCTCAACACTAATGAGGTTCTGTTTATCTTGGAAGAGTATCATGACTTCCCTTATTCTAGAGGACACTTTGCTAGATGGTTGACTGCACAAAAAGCTTTAAGAGCCGGATATTGGTGGCTGTCCATTTTCAAGGATGCATTTGCATATGTCAAGAGATGTGATGTATCTCAAAGACATGATAGTAGGAGAATAGGAAGTAGCCATTGACTCCTATCATGGCTATTTTACCATTCAAGAAGTGGGACATCAAATTTTTGGGTCCTATTACCCCGTCATCTTTTGCACAAAAGAGGTATATCATAGTGGTGATTGATTATTTCACAAAATGGTCAGAAGTATGAGTGATGAGGAAGGACAATGCGAAGGAGATTGCTAGCTTCTTGCTTGAGCAGATTATCTGTCGATTTGGTCCACCAAAGGAATTAGTGTTGAACCGCGCAACACATTTTCTGAATAAGGTGACTAAGAGCCGATTAAAGCATGGCAGATTAAACACAATAAAACAACATCTTATAGTCCATAGGCAAATGGGAAAGTTGAAAGTACCAACAATAAATAGCTAATGTGTATTCTATCAAAGATAGTATCAAAGAAGAAACAAGATTGGGATAAGAAGCTATATGTAGATGTGCGGGTGTATAATACAACCTTTAAGTGAGCTACTGGCCACATCCCATTCAAGTTAGTTTATGGCAAGGAGTGCGTACTATCCTTAGAGATTGAGCTACATACTATAAGATTTGCAATTAACCATTCTTTGGGAAACAAAGATGCACTCTTTGAGCACTTTAAGCAAGCTACCTCACATGCAACCATTGCTGCGCCCCTGTACTCAGCCTCTGTGTTGCTCGACAAGTCAACTATAGGCTGTTTCTTGCTGCTCCAAGTGACTGCAGCACTCCCAAAAGAGAACACATATCCACTGGTAGATCGTCTATCAAAAATACTACCAGCCTAATCAGCATCAGTGTATCCATGCAACTGTATCTGAACCCCAGTCTCATAAAATAGTCCATACTGCAATGTGGACTTCACATACCTGAGTATGCGTCTAGCCGCATCCAAATGCGGTTTCCTTGGAGCGTGCATAAATTAACTTACCAATCCAACAGCATAGCTCAAATCTAGCCTGGTAATAGTCATATAAATCAAACTTCCTACTATGCGTCTGTACATAGTAGGGTCTTCGAGAAGCTCACTTGCATCTACGCTCAGCTTCACATTCTACTCCAAAGGAACTGAAATAGGCTTATAGCCTATCATCCCATATTTGGACAGCATGTCCAATCCATACTGCCTGTGCAAGAGCCGTATCCCACTTGGTGATCTAATCACCTCAATGCCCAAGAAATAACGCAGCTCTCCCAAATCCTTCATCTCAAACTTCTGCTTCAATAGCATTTTCACATGAATGATATCTTCATCACTATCACCTATCATAATCAAATCATCAACATAAATGACAAGTAGCACAATACCTTTCTCTATTTTTCTCACATAAAGTGAAAAATCTGCCTTGGAAATCTAAAAGGCAATAGTGACAAGATACTGTCCTATCTTGTCAGACCATGCTCTAGGTGCTTGGTTCAAGCCATACAAGGCTTTCTTCAACCTTGACTACTAATCAATGCCATATGTTTGTGCATACCCCTTGACTACTAATCTTGCCTTGTATCTGTTCACAGAACCATCTGCATTGTGCTTCACCTTATAAACCCACTTACAACCAATTGCATTCTTATCTTTAGGCAAAGGTACCAATTCCCATGTAGCATTTGCTTCCAAGGCATCCATTTCTTCATCCATGAATTTCTCCCATTTTTCTTTTCCCATGGCTTGCTCAAAAGAAGTGGGTTCTGGTTCTTGTATCACTTTGACCATATATGCATAGTGAATGGCTGTAAATCCATCATATTTCAGCCTATCCACAGGATACCTAGCTCTAGTAGACCTACACAAAGTAGTAGATTCACTCCTAGGTGCTCTCAAAACATCCCTTGTCTTCCTTACTCCAGGTGTAACAATAGAAGGAATACCCAACTCATAATCAATGCTCTGTTCTGAGCCATTGGATTCGCCATCCACATACGAGTGATTTGCATTCACATCAAACATGGGCTGATCTACATTCTCTTTTCCTTTTCGTGATACTTGCATACCACTATCTGCATTGCTTTGAGAAGATTCTCCTGATCTCAATATGCCTGTCCATGGCGAAGAATGTGAACCACTGCTAGAGGATGCTCCAGGCCCACTAATATCTTGTGACTGCTGCTGTGAATTCTGTGCAGCATTACCATTTTGTGCATCTACATTATCAATCACATTTACTGGTTTATACCAGCTACTCATCTTATAAAAAACAACATCTTTGCTCACTATAAACTTATGAGTAGAAGGGTTATAGCATCTGTATCCTTTTTGTTGCAGAGAATAACCAATAAAGATGCACTTTTCAGCTTTTGGATTCAACTTGGATCTCAACTCATCTGGAACATGAACATAGGCAATGCAACCAAAAATTTTCAAATGAGAAATATCGGGTTCCTACCAGTATACCTCTCCTCTAGAGTCATCCCATGTATTGCTGCAGTGGGAGTCCTGTTCATTATGTAGACTGCTGTAGCAACTGCCTTAGCCCAATAAAAATCTGGCAGGTCTTTTTCATTGAGCATGGCACGAGATACCTCTCCAATATGCTTGCTTTTTCTTTCTACAATTCCATTTTGTTGTGGGGTATGACTGCATGAATATTGCTGCTTTATGCCATGCTCCTGCAGGAACCTTACAAACTCATTTGAGAGGTAGTTTCCCCCTCCATTTGACCTTAGGCATTTTATTTGCAGGCCTGTTTCTTTTTCAACCATAGCTGTAAGAGTTTTGAAATGCCCAAACAGTTCACTTTTCTTTTTTATAAAATACACCCAAACTTTTCTGCTATAGTCATCAATAAAGTGACAAAATAATGACAGCCTCCAAGAGATGCAGCTTTAGTAGTCCACACATCAGAGTGGATTAATTCCAATGGCTTCTTACTCTCTTGAACATGTCTAGGAAATGGTTTCCTTGCCTGTTTTCCAAACTGACAGGCTTCACATACCTTATGCATTTCTACAACCTTGAAATTTGGCAATCCTGCAACAATATTTTGGGCCTGCATTGATTTAAGTCACTGTATATTAACATGAACAATGCATTTATGCCAGATATCAATATCTGCAACTACACCAGTCCCATGTGCAAACATTGCTATACTCAATTCAGGCATGTCTGCATCTAATGTAAACATTCTGTCCTTCTTTCCTTTTGCTATCAAGCGACCTTTATTTTTCATCTCCTCAACAAAGCATCCATGAGGATTAAATCTGACCTGCAAGCCCCTGGTCAACCATTTGACCAACAGAAACCATATTCTTGGTGATATTCGAGACATGAAATATATCGGACAGGTATTTCTTTTTCCCATTCTGCATAGACAAATGAATTTTTCCAATTTGCACAATAGGATGTGGAGTATCATCACCAGTCTCCACAAATCCTGGTTTTTCCACTTTCCTTGCATCCTCCATCCATTCTGCATGACTTGTCATGTGGTTTGATGCACCTGAGTCAACATACCATACATCGTTGCTTTCTTCTGTACTTGTCACAAAATTGTTCATGTGCTACACCATAAACAAATGCTCATTTCTGTCATCACCCTGTCTACTAGAAGATGCATAATTCCCTTGTTGCAATTTTCCATTCATGATGTCATTCTGCTTTTTATAGTAGTCTTTAGCCATATGACCCATTTTACCACAGTAGTAGCATTCAACATTGCTGTTTGCATTTTGGCCTCTTTGCCATCCACCACGACCTCTTTGGCTCCCCCTGCCTCTAGAGTTACCACGTCCTCCTCCATAGGACTAGTTTTCTTGAGTTTTCTGCATATTTTGATTTCTACCACAGCCTCCAGATCGGCCTCCTCTACCTCTGCCTCTACCTCTTCCAGCATTTGAGTAGAAGACATCTTCTTTTGAAGTTCCTCCTGAAGAAGATGCACCACCATTTCTCTGCTCCTCAGAAATTAGAAGAGCAATCAACTCCTCAAAATCAGGAAATCTTTCATGGACAGAAATGGATGTTCGAAACTGTGCATAATCCTTTCCTAGACCATTCAAGGTCACAGAAACTAAATCATCATCTTCCACTAGTGACCCAATGAAAGCAAGTGCATCTGCAATCTTCTTCACCTTCATGTGGTAGTCATTGATGCTCGTACTTTCTCTTTGCACATTGTGCAACTCTTGCTTGAGCTGCATTTTCCTGGCTTGTATATTTGTGCTATATATTTTTGACAAAGTATCCCATGCCTCCTTTGGCGTACTTGCATCCTGAATATGCACAATCATAGAGTCTAAAATGCTAATAGACAGCCAATACATAACTTTCCTGGCTCTCTCATGCCATGCTTTAAATGCCTGCATTTGCTGTTGATTGGGAACATCAGGAAGAACTGGTTCTTCTTCATTTCCTGCAACAAATTCCCAATATCCTTTTTCCATAAGGAAATTCGTCATTCTAAACTTCCATGCTTGGAAGTTGTTCTTGTCAAGCTTTTCAGTGACAATCTGTGAAAGAGAATCAGATGCCATTACAGAACACTGCAAAAAATTCTGTCACCGCAAAGAACATAGCTTCAGCCTCACAAGGGCAAATCTGCAAAATTGACGAAAGTGGTATTTGACCACACAGTCACTTCCTAGTGACGATTTTGCATCAACAGGCAACAAGGATGATTCTGTAACTCCCAATGTCTTTGTGCACAAGCATACGATGCAATTTCTACAGTAATTTTTCACCGACTTGTAGAACAGTGGTCGTACAGCATAAAACTGGGTCTTTTCTTGAGTGCATGCAGAAAACTTCCGCCTCCAAAACAGGCCCTGAAATGGCCTCAAATCAAAAAAATAGAGCAACCAAGGGCTAGAGCCCTTATCCCGCAGCATATATTGCCCTCTTGCTACACTGCGAAGGGTGTCTCAATCTGAGACAATGCACTCTTGCACTTTCCGGCTGTGCTACCTGGAGAGACTTGCTCCCAAAATAGAAAAATGGAAGCAACATTGGTCCTCTTACCAAAACACCATGAACGTGGTTTGCTTTCTAGAGCTCCTTACCACGAACAAGGCTCTGATACCATGTCAAGATTTTGGGAGAGAAGGAAGGAGTCTCACTTGTAGCTTTCTTGCTTGCACAATGGGGGAATACACACAAAGGTGGAGGCTAAAAATAATTTTCCTCTTCTTAGTTGTATAAGCCAAAAGAACTCAAGTACAAAGAAATAGAAGAACCCTATATATGGGTCTCAAACCAAACTCAACTAACTAAGGTGACATACTAACTAAGCCATGAACTAGAGTAGATAAGGATAGCTGTCATGTAGCTATTATTCATGGGCAATGTACCAACCGCATCTACAGCTAACAAGTCGGTGACATAAATGCACAACGGTCACCCTGGCATATCACGAGTGGAGCTCGATATCTCAACAATGGAATCACCCATGTACACACTAAATTAATGAAATGCCCGAAAAGGATAAGTGTCCCCATCAACTTCTCGCACAAAGAATCCACTTTGCATATGAGCCTCGATCAACAAAGTTTACGGAATCCACCGCAAAACCTCACAGAATCCACCGTGGCACGAAATCCACTGTGAAATATGCCTCCTGGCATCATACCCCCGGGGTGGGATAGCAATTGTCCTCAATTTCTATTAGCTCAATGTGGAGCTAACAAGGTGGGGAAAGCATTTAAGTCTCTAGCATGCATCCATTGGGCCTCTTCAACAGGATGGTTTTTAAACTTGACCAAATATCTAGAATATCTAGGGCCAGTTCTACTGGTCATAAAGTCAGTATCTATGATAGCTTCAGGTTCAAGTATTTCAGTCTCTTCATCTAGCAAAGGTGGGTTTTGATAAACAGGGTGCATAGGTAATTGGCCTCTAAAGGGTCGTAATAAACTAATGTGAAAGGTGTTGTGAATTTTCTAGTGAGGTGGTAGTTCTAACTTGAATGCATTGTCATTGATTTTGTGAATGATCTTAAATGGTCCATAGAATCCAGATGCTAATTTCACAACTGGGTATTTATCTACACTTTGTAATCTACGTTTCTCTATTCTTAACCAAACATAGTCATCAACTTTGAAATTCATGGCCTGTCTTTTCTTATTGGCTTGTTTTGTATATGATTGCTGGGCTTTGGCAATCATGTCTTTAACCTCATAAAAAATAGTAGCGTGCATGTTAGCAATATCATCATCACTCTGAATTCTATTTGATAAAGATGCAACAGGTGTAGACAATCTATAACCATAAATCACTTCAAACGGTGCTTTCTTTGTAGCTGCATGTGGTGTATTGTTATATGCAAATTGCAGTAAATGTAAATGTGTGTCCCATGTCTGTGGTTTAGAAATAGTGTAAGCACGTAAAAGATCTAAAATAGTATTGTTAGTGGCTTCTGTTTGTCCATTAGTTTCAGGATGAAATTCAGATGAGAAATCAATCTTTATTTCTAGATTAGCAAACAAAGTAATCCAAAAGTTATTACAAAATCTAGAATCACGGTCAGAAATAATAACTTTTGGTAATCCATGATTAGTGAAAACAGTTTTCAAAAACAATTGTGCTGCCTGAGACACTGTTAAATTTTTCTTGCATGGAACGAAATATGCTTGTTTACTAAACCTATCTACTACAGTCCAAATCATATCATGGTTAGCTTTAGTATTAGGTAAACTAGTAATAAAATCCATAGAAATCTATTCCCATGGTCTTGATGGAATAGATAAAGGCATAAGTAATCCATACTATTTACCATGATGTCTCTTAACTCTTTGAGAAACAAAACATTCAGAAACAAAGTTAGATATATCAGTGTCCATATGTGGCCAATAAAAATCTTCAGTCAATGTACATAAAGTAGATATGATATCTCTATGACCTTGATATGGAGGACAATGAATCTCATTCAAAACAAAAGATCTAAATGGAACTGTCACACATAATCTCTTTTCATAAAACATGAATCCATCATTATAAGACAGTGAATCAATAGGAATCTAGTTATTTCCAACTAATTTATTCCAATCACCATGAAAAGTAATGTCCTGATGATAAGTATCTTTCATAGGGGTTAGAGAATCAAATGATATAACATAGATATTATGAATGGTCAGTCTTCTACTTAATGCATTAGCTACTACATTTTCTTTACCTGGTTGATATTGAATAAGAGAATGAAAACTCTGAATAAAAGCTACCCACTTGATATGTCGATCAGATATTTGGGGTTAACTAAGGAGATGTCTAATACTTTGTTGGTCAGTCTTAATCATAAATTCAAAACCCATTAAGTAATGTTTCCATTATCTTAAGTACAACAACTAACAATTCTTTATCATATGTGCAATATTTAAGTTCGGAGGGTTTCAGTTTACAGCTAGAATAGGCTATGGGATGATTATCTTGCATAAGTACGGCTCCTATTCCAAATTCGCTAGCATCAATAACTACTAAAAAGAATGGTCTATTAAAATCAGGTAGTTGTAATATAGGAGTATGGGTTAATGCATGTTTCAATAAATCAAAAGATTTCTGTTGATTATCAGATCAATGATAAACAATACCTTTCTTTAAAAGTTTAGTCAAAGGCAAAGCAAGTAATGAAAAATTTTGCACAAACTTCCTGTAAAAACTAGCAAGACCTAGAAAAGAACTTAACTCATGCACATTTTTGGGTATAGGCCAATTCAATATTGCTTCTATATTCTTAGGGTCAACCTTAATAGCTTCTGATGACACAATATGACCTAGATATTCAATTTCTATTTGAAAGAACTCACTCTTTTTCGGATTAGCATACAATTGATTATCTTTCAACAACTTGAAAACCAAAGATAGATGTTCATAATGCTCTTTCTCATTTTTACTGAATACCAAGATATCATCAAAGAATACTATAACACAATGTTGATCTTTCAAAAATATGCAATTCATCATTCTACTAAATGTAGCAGGTGCGTTAGTTAATCCAAAAGGCATCACTAGAAATTCATAATGACCAAATTGTGTTCTAAATGCAGTCTTGAATATGTCATATTTATCTAATCTCACCTGATGATAACCAGATTTAAGATCTATTTTACTAAATATGGCAGAACCTTGTAGTTTATCCATAAGATCATCGACCCTAGGAATTGGATATCTATTCTTTACAGTAATCTTATTTAGGGCACGATAATCAATGCACATACGATAAGTATTCTTCTTCTTCTTTACCAACAAAACAGGTGCACCAAATGGAGAACTACTAGGTCTAATTAATCCTCACTTTAATAATTCCTCGACTTGATTTTGAATTTCTTTCTGCTCTATCTGGTTATGCCTATATGGTGCTTTACAAGGTGGTTGTGTACTAGGAATTGAATCTATTTTGTGGTCTTCAGGACATGAAGGAGGTAGTCCAGGTGGTAGATCTTCTGCAAAACAATATTTAAATTGTGCAAGGAATTGTTTATGCCTAGGGTGCATATGTTTTTCTTTAGCTTGAAGTTCATTCACCCAAATTAGATAACATTTACTACTTTTGCGTAATTCACGTTTAGCTTGAGTATGAGTAAGCAGTGGAAAATTATTAGATACGTGCATACCATACAATGTAATGTGTTTTCCTTGAAAATGAATTTCAATTGAATGTGTGGAATAATCTATGTCAGGATTATGCTGATGATGCCAAGGCATACCTAGGATAATATCACTAGACTGTAATGGTACAACTAGAAAATTCCTTCTTTCAGTATATTCACCAATTTGAATTTCTAAATCATGCACCTCTTGTGTTCCATTATACCTTGTGCCTAAGAATGCTGCTTTAATGCGATAATGCGTAGGAACAGTTTGTAATTTCAATTCTTTCACTAACTTTGCAGAAATAAAATCATGTGTACTACCATCATCATGCAAAATAATATTTTCTTTTCCATGCACTAAACATTTCATTGTCAACAAAGAATGTGGAGTTGGCATACCTGGTAAAGTATCCGAAGGAGTACTAATGTCGTCCTCATCTTCCGTAAAGTCAGGCATTTCCTCATGTTCTTCATTTTCCATTTCTCCAAGATAGTTGATATGGACAGGTGGCTTCTTTGATTGGCAATTGGTTGCTAGATGTCTAGGTTGATGGCATTTGTAACACACTATAGGTTTTGCTTTAGATACATTTTTTGCAATGGTAGGAAGTCTAGGAATATTAGGATTTGGCTTTGAAGATGGCTTAGGGTTTTGATTGGTATTTGATGGCAAAGCAAGTGGTTTTGTCCAAGACTTACGGAAAGATGATGAAGGAAATCGACTTTGATTGAATATTCTAAAATTTGAATTGAATTGCTTAGAACCATAGTTACCATTTTCTTGAAATTGTTGTGGACGCTTGTCTCTTCCTCGAAGCTTGTCCTCAGTGTCATGAGCTAAAGAAATTGCATCTTCAAGAGTTGCAGGCTTGAACATATTGACTTCAACATAGTAATGCCCAAGTAATCCAGACATATACTTGCGCTTGTGAGTCGCTTCAGGTACGTCTTCAAGCATGCGTAGTTGGAGTAAGGCATTCAAAAAGCGTTCGGTGTACTGGGAAATAGGCTCACGATCTCTTTGTTGAAGAAGGTCCCATTGCTTTACGGATTTTTCATGGAATTGTGGAGGAAGGAAATTCTGCATAAACTTCTTCTTAAAACTCTCCCAGGTAGTGGGACAATCTATGCTCTTATGAACCACAGTCCACCAAAGAGATGCTCTATCCACTAAATGATTAGTGACACACTTGATTTTATCTTTTTCAGCGTATATCTCTTCATGAAAGTAATCATCAAACTGATTGATGAATGTAAGAATAGTCTTTCCATCTCGAGTGCCATTGAAAGTACGAAATTTGAAATTTCTTTTACTTATCTTTGTTTCTTTGCGGATGGATTGAGCTTTGAGAGTTGCTTCAATGGTTCGTCGGATAAGATCTTCGGATTGTGGTCCATCTTTGTCAGTAGTCGATCTTTGTAAATTGGCCAATTGAACTTGCAATGCTTGTCGGGCTCTTCGTTCTTCATCCAACTGCATCATAATTAAATCCAACTTTTGTTCCATCGTGGGTTCAGGAAGATCGCCTTCAGCCATTAAATCATCCATATTTTGTTCCATCATCCTGTAAAAATTCAAAAGACCTCACACTCTCAAAGTCCAATTAGCGGAATGACCGTAGCTCAAAGTCGAGTGTATAAGGCTTATAGATTTTTGTTTGGCTTTCACAGTCTTCGACTTTTGCGGTTGCAGGATTTGAAATCTTTGTAAAATCTACATATGTCCTTCTGCGTGTGCTAAAACTAGTTCAGCAAGTTTGGGTATGCGTACAGAGTCTTCATGGGAACAACTTTGCAGTTCAGTGCTTCTGCGCAGGAACAGTCCTTATGGGAGTTTTTAGCATAAGTCAGTTCTGACTTCTGGTGACTTCACTGACTTGCTGAGTTGCAGAACTTATGGAACTTGATCAATTTTGAAGCTTTTTGTGACTTATGACTTGAATGACTTAGCTTAAAGCTAGTCTGCCTGGAAACAATGAATTTTAGGGGGGGGAGCGTTTTTGAGCCATGAAATTCAAGGAATGATGCCGCCCTACCACCGTTTTAAAGATTTATAATGCTAAGCTTTTTAAAAGCTTAGTTTTTTAAGATTTTAAGCTTTAAACTTTGAAGATGAAAGATGAAGCTTATCTCTGTTTTGTCTGAGAAGAAACGACTTGAGTAGGGAGATGTTGACGTGGTCCTCCGCCTCCTCAAGCCGGTCCTTCGCGATCAGAGGCTGTAGACAAAGGTTCTTGACCGCCAGGAATCCACCTGTATTGACCATTCGTGATGAGGCTGACTGTAGAGCTCGATCGTTTTAGGAGCTCCACCTTCACACAAGATGGGTAGCGATTGGAAGCTCTCGATCTCAGCTTCTCTCTGATATCACTGGTGCACAGATCAGATGCTGTATGCTCACGTAGTGAATGTCAGAAGGTTCCCAAGAACAAAAAAACTCTACTTATTGCACAAAACTCAAGGTAGAAAGCATGCACGATATGAACAAGAGAGACCAATTGGGTACAATCTCCCCCTATGCCTTGTGTGAGCGCTCCACAAAGCATGTATTTTATGTATTAATCATATTTAAGCTCAAATAATAGCCCAAATTACAAAATAGCATGCTTTTGGCTTTTGAGTTTGCTTTAGCACAAAATAGAAATAAAGCTAATGGGCAGGCACCCAAAGAGTCAGGCATACCCAATACAATGTCAAAATACAAATATCATAATCGTGCGCCCATGTGTATACAAAATAATAAATAAATATCCAACGGCTTAATAAATAGACGCGACAAAATATAGGCACCATGCCTAAGGTATGCGCCCATCAAAATATAAGTGATAACTCGAATACACGCTATCCTCCAATGCTTTCCTCCACCACTGCTGCTATCTCTACACATCAACTTAAGCATTCACAATCGTTAGTAAAATAATACAATTAAACTGACAAAAGTGAATACCTAGCAGTCTTTAACTACATAAATAAATCAACTGGTTAGAAATCAATCCTAACCTTAATTTATCACGAGTGCGCACTCTAAACTCATAAACGTTTATTAATTTAATATGTATTTTGCAGAATCACCCGCTATGGAATCACCCATGTACACACTAAATTAATGAAACACCCAAAAAGGATTAGCGTCCCCATCAACTTCTCGCACAAAGAATCCACTTTGTGTATGAGCCCCGATCAACAAAGTTTACGAAATCCACCGTAAAACCTTACGGAATCCACTGTGGCACGGAATCCACTATGAAATATGCCTCCTGGCATCAAGATACTCGTCACCTTGCAAAGGCCTAGTAGGTTATTGGGAATGAGTTAGGGCCAATGCCTTGTCTTCTTAGGGGTGATGTCTAGCTGGAAAAAATAAATAAGGATGGTTGGAGAAAAAATAAAGTGAGTGGACAAAAAAAGATTTAGTGTCATCTTGTGAGGGCTTGGTAAGTTCTTGGATATCGAGTCAGGACTTGAGGCGGATGCGCTATTTTCCTTGGGTCATTATGCTCAGCTCCCTCCTTTTTACACACCCGAGTATCAAGTCTTGAAGTCTGTAAAAAGTGATGAATCAAAAGTATTTGCAAATATAAGATCAAGTTATAGGCGTCCTCGTCTATAACTAGTAGGTTTTGTGGTCTAGTTGTCCTAGGTTAGGTAGATAGTTCAAACCACCACTTAGGATGAATTCTTTGGTAGTTCTTTTCAACTTGTTTGTGTTGGAGTGATTGGTTAGCCAACTAGCTTTGGATTTGCATGCCTTGATTTTTCCTGGGGGTAGGGTGAGAGCTATGTTTGTGTTTTACTGTGTATCCTTCTTTGAAATAGCTTGATGCACTTGATAGTTTCTTTATGGGCAGATAAGTTCATGGATTTGAGGGCTGAGTCACCCTATTCCATGGTTGCCAATGAGAGCAAGATTTAAATACCAAGAAAAGTCGGATATATGCCAAATGATGCAAATTTAAAGCAGAAATGGAAGCTCGACAGAAGTGGAAAAATTGGATCCGACAATTTTAAGTGGCTGTGGAAGACGAGAGTTCAAATTACTTCAAAAGATCAACCTTTATAGTGATTGAAAATTTTTCATAATTTTTTCAAGTGCTGGATCGAAGCAAGACCTATTTCCACTAGTTCAGGACTTCAAGAAGATGGACATGTAGAATTTTTGGGACACAAATTCGAGTAGCTAGAGGAATGGGTGCTAGGATGGTCAAAATTATGGGCAAGATTGGAAGAGATATCGGCCTCGGGGGACCAAAAGGCCCAAATTTTCACATGAGGGGGAGGTCCTACTTTTTTCGGTGCATGTTGGATGAAGAAGGTGCCATCACGATTCTGGGGAGAGGTGCATTTGGAGAAAACAAGCAACCCATAGAATTGAAGATGTAGGCCTCATCTTCCATTTTTTTGCTCCCTATCACTGCTCTCCACTCAAACAATGGTTGCCTAGTTGTGGAGATCATAATTTAGTCTTTCTCTCTCCTATCTCTCCCTCCTCCAAGAGATTATTCATGCATGCGTGAAAGAAAGAGAAGAACAGGATAAAGAATCCTTGTCGGGCATGCATTGGATTGTTGCAAGTTGCTGAGAATCGATGTTCCATGCTATGTACAGATCAATGAGGGGTCTGATGGCTATCCACACATTCAATTTTTGTAACTCGAAACACACAATTTAATGGTATGTCTATTTTATGAAGAGAATATGCTTGTTTTTTATAGTTTATGGTCCAAATGAAGTACATACGGTATGAAAATTTGTATGAGCCTTTTTTGACATGTCTCTGAGGTTGTGAGTGATAATATGCAAAACTCGTAATCAAATGTGGTTGTTATTAAATAATTTAAAGCCCAAAATACAGTATTTAAGAGAAAAAATAAGGGTTTTTTTCATTTCGGGTGGGAAAATCATGTTTTTATGGATTGAAATGAAAGATAACAATGAATCTTAGTAATCCCAAATAGGTTGAATTAAAAAAATATTAATTTATTAATAAATAAATCAAGAAAAATCAAGAAAAATGGGTTTTAAATGAGAAAGAATAGTTTTTATGCGCAAAAAAAGTACAAATATTATAAATGGGTTTGTGGATGTATGGTGGGCCTAAGGCATGCAGTTTAGCCAACCCCCTTTTCATGTTACAGTGCATTATTTATTGCTCTTTGAAGAAGAAAATAACATGAAATACTCCATATACACCTACCACCGCAAGCATAACATTAAATGGTAGGGAGAGGGGGATTAATGAGTGTTGAATATAGGCTAAAATTTGATTTTAATGATGCACTTTACATATAGGATACATTTGTTTTGAAAGTTAAAGGCTTAGTAGCATGAGTCTACTCAGTGTTGTTCCCTATGCAACGAAGCAAATGCATTAGTATGAAAAGCATGAAGAGAACTATTTGTGCACTGTCACAATGTTGTTTTGAATAATGAAATGGTTGAGCATGACGGTTCATCCACTTCTGTATTGCATTCATTACATGCTATTAGAAAAATATACCCTAGATACATAACACCAACTTTTATGAACATTGATCCATGTTGAGTGTGAGAAATCCTGAGTTGTAGGGTTAGTGATTCATCTCCTTTGGGAAACTTATTTAGTGAGTATTATACTTCATCTCGTGGAATGATTTTTATAAAGAGAGGACTATGTATCGTATGTGCTATATATTTGAATAGTGCATCTTGGGGCCAATCCCGAAGGTGTAGGAGAGTCAAAGTGGGCCATGGCAGTTAGTCGAGGGGTGCTCCTTGTGTATGTGATACGAGGGGCTAGACACCGATCTATTTGGGAACTCCCTATGTGGAGTTGGAAAGGGTGTTGTTGGACTATAAATGATAAAAATGCACGTCTAATTTAGATCCGCGTGTGTAGCCTTCGAATGCCCTTGGTTGCCAGGCCATGGGGTGTTTTGGTTGAGCATAGAGGTCCGGTTAGAGCCTTAGAGCCAATGTGGTGTCTTTTTTTTGGTCTAGACACCTAGAGGAGATGAAAGTTTTTATTGATGACCTAGGGACAGTCCACCACAAGGGAGAGACAGTTGATTATTTTGAGAAAATTTTTGGAGTAGTGCATGTAGTTTTGCATTGCTCTTAATCCTAGCCTTGAGTAGGTGGGTGCTCTAGTGATGCTTCAGGGTAGGGCATGAATCTATCATGGCCTAGATAGGAAAGAAAAATCACAGGGGATTCCTTGAGAGATGATGATCACTCCGAGAGGGTCACAAAAAAAAAGAATGCTTTGAGTTGACGTACATGAAGATGTTCACAGGATTTTAACCACTCCAAGTAGCAACGAAGGTAACAATGATTGGTTTGAGTAAAGAAAGGAGAATTGGCTAAGTTTAAAGAGAGTGATAATCACATTATTGATCATGTTGCTGTGATTGCACTATTGATTTGGGCTTTAACTAGTAGCAATAATCACAAGTGGCTTGCTCTAATGATATTGATTGTGATGGTTCTGAGTGTGACAAGGGGCGGTTGTTTCAAGAATAACAAGGGTAAGTATGATTCGAGGAATTTTTCTTTGAGTGACAACTCAAAGACAAGAGGGTGATCACAACAAAGAAATGCTCTAATAATAATTGTATTTGACACAAGTGTCAATCCAAACACCCTGACTTGTGTGTTGGCTTGTTGGCAATGCCTCGATCAATAGTGATATTCCAAGATTGTCCAAGGGAGGTATCTCTTGTTCTTCTTAGTGTTTTAATAAGTTTTGATGGTCCTTTTCTAGTGTAATGTTATTTCACTTAGAGTTCTCTTCCCATAGCATAATGCAAGATGTTACCCCCATCTATACTAATAATCAAAATTATCAATGTGGTTTTGCATGCAATGATTCATCTATATTCCTTGGTCTATTTATCAGATGATGGTCAAGGCTCTTGGAACCATCCCTAAGGCAATGTTGTTGCTAGTTCTTGGGTCACTAATCTCACGGACTAGTGTCAACATGTTGAAGGTAGAAGGCTAGGTCTCAAACCTTCAGCCCTTTGTGTCATGTACTCAAGTTGTTATAGGGTGATGCACCACACACTATTGGTTGGTCCCATGGCCTTAGTGTATGGTTAATATGGCTTAGCAAGCCTTATCTGTGAACTCATGATAAGGTCTTTTTCAAGATGGTGGGCTTCACTCAAAGTCCAAGCAAAGTTGAATGGACACTAGCATGAGAGCACGTCTCTTCACCCTTGAAGAGTAGTACCTATGCTTACCAATGGTATAGTGGCATTTGCATCTAGAGATGATTAGAAAATAAGGTTTCTTTTAGGGATAAAAGAAATTCCTTACTAGAGATGAGGGTTATCTCTAGTGGAACAATCATCTAGTGCTTCATATGTTTATGTCCAACTTGGGTTCCTTTGGTCAAAAGGTTTTTTTTGAAATATTGCACTCAAAGGTGAGTCATGGCTTCCGACTTACTTCAAGAGAGTGTCTCTATTGGATGACTCAAATGATGAGCACTAAGTCTTGCACTATTGAGAATCATGTGATGGTGGATGACCTTCATGGGGTTTTGTCTTGCCTAGAAAATCATGGTCTAAGTGTGATTCAAGTGGTTGTTGGAATAAGCGGATGCATTAGGGTTCAAGAGGCAATAAGGGTGATCCTACCATCTTGAGAGTCCTTTGCCCACAAGGTGCTTAGTCCATCACATGATTTTGATTAGACGTCATGAAGGTTTCTAAACCACTAGCGTTGGTCTATGTTGTGGTGCAACTAGAGGTCGTGGCCTACCTACAATTCTACAAGGTTGCAAGCTACCCCCTTTGACTTTAGAGTAGAATCCTTATACATGAATTGGTGATCTCCAACACAAAGAGGTAGACCATTAAACCACATGCAAGTCATCCCTCCAAAGTCTAAAAGGCAAGCTCTTCACTAGATAGTGTCTAGTCAATTACTTCCCACCTCTCAATCAATTTCCAATGGGAAATTGAGCATGCAAGGGTCCATGCTAGTATAAAACCTAAGATTCAGCCCCAAAAACCTACAATTCTACACTGATTTAATAGTACAAGGACCAATGAGCATGAATAGATTGAAACTACGTCCCCTAGATGCCCCTAGCTAGCTTTTTGGATCTCCCAAATAGCCTATGAAGTACTTGCAATAGCACCCTAAATTCTAACTTGTAATGAAGGAGACCTAGGAGAGAGAAGGAGAAGGAAGAAGACTATAGATATGAGAGAGAAAGAGGGAGAAGAAGAGAAAGAAAGACTAGCATAAGAGAGAGAAAGATAGGAAAAGAGAGAGAAAGAGAAGGGAAGCCATGAAAGCTGAAAGGAAAAGAAGATGAAGATGAAAGGGTAATTGTATTAATAACTGATTGTCCAAAAATGAAACCCCCTAAATCTTATATACATGGCCATGTAGTTGGTATTTTTCCTATTTTTCTTGGGTATTTATATTTCCCCTTCTTTACATTCCATCCCCACCTAAAATGTTTTTATCATCAATTACCAAAATTAGAACTTATAATGAAGCTGAAAGTGTGGGATTGATAGAGTACTACTCTATTTTCCTAGGATTAAATGGATAATATAGGTGATAAGCACTAGGAGCATAATAATTATCCATATAACCATGAGTCTCCAAACTATCACTAGGGTCAAAAGGATAATTGTGATTCAATACATCCATTGTATCATAGAAGTGATCCATGGTGTCATCTGCAAGCACTGATTGTGGTGCAAGATCCTCGATGACACGCATGGTAGCATGCACTAGCTTATCCATAAACTCATTAGGAACCATTATGCCATGTAGGGCTCAAGCAAATGAGACTATAAGTACCATTGCATTCATTGCATCAACCCCTAGGTGTTGCATGTCCATGATCCCCATATTTGTGGCTACTACTAGGTGGTCAAAGTTAAGGGCCGTGGAATAAAGGGGCTCATTCTCATGAAGCTACAATGACATGATCACATCATGGCATCATCCATGAGAAGAATCATATTGCTCATAAGGATGCTCATAGATGCTCATATGAGATCTAAATTTTGAAGTTGTTTTTAGAGCATAAAAGTGGCCTGAGAAGTGTAAGAAAAGTAAATTTTCATAACAAATGAATCCAGTGTGGATCAAGAAGCTAGGGTTTTCCTAGATGCATTTTAACATCGGGAATCTAGTGCAGATCAAGAAGCTAGAGTTTTCGTAGATGCATTTCAACATCAGGAACCCAACGCAAGTCCGTTGGAGGTTGTTTGACCCTCCATTTAATGGTCACAAGATATGGAGCTATGAAGTAGCTATCAGATCTAGGAGAGCCAAAAAGTGTGTGATAGAGGCTAGATTGATAGATTTTGATGCCATAAAGCTAGCCATCCAATCCGATTGGAATTTAGAGATGGTTGTTGTATCACTACTACGTAGACACAATGTGAAAAAACCTAGAGTGCATTATCATCAAACTTTCTTATGAATCTAGAGAGTCGATTTTATCTTAGTCACTAGTGCTAGTGTCCATAGTATGGTTAGTTACAAAATACAGAATTTATGGACAAGTTTAGCCTATTTTTGATATTTGGATATTGTTTATTGTAAATATCCTAAAAAGGTTAGTAATGATTAAGTGGTTGATGATATTATACATTTGCATGATGCTGCCCATGTACATAAGGCTATTATAAAATGCATGCTTCTACTCATAATATGCACAAACAACATATGCATGCTGACCATAAGTAGGCACATGCTACTACCTTTGCTCATCGGGTCCATACCAACGATCATGGTACTCATAAAATCCATGAGAATGACCATGCCACTACTCATAATCACACTGATCCATCCTTTTAAGCACGACCATTTGAACAACTTGAGTTGTAAGGGGTGCAAGTTTGCCATTGGTTGCCTTGGCTTGAGTGGTGCTAGATAAGTTGGTTAAGATCAATTGATTCATCTTTGATATTACTTTATTGTAACTCCCAATTAGTCGATTGTGTCTCTCAACCCCATGATAGCTTCTTGTTGCCATAGAGTAGCATTCAATGCACTCATTTTGGGATGCCAAGAGTGAGAAAAGAAGCTAGAGCTATGAGCCATTATTGAGTTTATTGAGTAGTTGGTCCATGTTGCTCACTATCTAATGGACCTCTTAGATACTCATGGCAACATGCTTCAATGTCTGTGTGTTCTTACTTCAGATGCTTACCTTTGATTCGTGAAAGCCTACCGAATTAACCTCTTAGATACTTCATGATAGCTTGCTTCAATGTCGGCATGTTTCTACTTCTTATTGTTAATTCATATTTGGCCATACCCTCTCAAGGAAACTTTGCACAGGCTTGTCGGAATACTTTTGACTAGTAGCATCTGAGCTCCTTGGGTACTCTTGGTATTGATGTCAGATCTTAGTGACACAACTTGACATAGATATTTAGAAGAGGGTCAATCTCTTCCATTGCAATTAGGTGGAGATATTCTAACAAATAGACTACTTTCAAGACTGAACATAATAAGGTACAAATCACTATGTAGGAGCAAAATCAGATCAATCTTATACATCCATAGTGCATATATGGTTTGCACGTTTAGGATCTACCAGGTCAATTTCACATCAGGCATAAGAATCCTTAGTTTCAAATAAGATTATTAGCATTAGTAATCTCTCTCACATAGTAAGGATGTAAATCCTACATCTATGGAAGATGTTGCCTCAAAGACAAGATAAATTTCTCTCAAAATGGTAGATCCAATGCTCAAAGTTGAGATTCAAGAGCTATGCATACATAGCAAAAGAGGCCCCTATTGCTAGACTATTGCTACTAATGCTAATCTTATATAGGACCAAAGCTATTGAAAGTTCCAAAACCAATGCATCCACTTCAACTATTACCAGAATGTTCATCCACTGATCAAGTATTAGTGAGAGTTGGATTTTGGGACCCATTTTTGAAGCGTTTGAGGCCATTCATGAAGCACAAAAGTGGCTGGGAGGCATTAAGGATCAAATTTTCATGCACAATTGAATGGTGGAAAATGGTCAAAGCTAGAGTTTTCCTCAGTGGATTTCAATGCCAGGAATCCAATGCAAGTCTCCTTTCATCGATGTTTGGCCCTCCATTTAATCCCTGCAAGGTTTAGTGCTCTAAAGTAGCTATGTGATTTGAGAGCTAGAAAGTGTGCGACAGGGTCAATCTATATAAATTTTGACATCACAAATCCAACCATCTAGTCGGATCGCAATTTTGAGTCCGTTTGCCCTCCAATAGGCCCAGAACCCTCATGAAGCAATATGAAAGTGGTTTTTTCAAAGTAGACATTTAATAAATGACATGGAATGAAATGTAAATGAAAAAAACATGCAAATTCTTGCCTGACAAGAGGAGGGGGTGTTTTTTGTTTTTGCGCCTCTTTTTTGGATGGATTTGTGTCTCTTCAATATACCCCGATCAAGAGAGAGAGACAGATGGAAGCCTGATCTACATGCTAAGAGCAAGATTTTGACTATAAGCATGTGAAATATGATCAAGGAAATAAAATTTTGATTTCTTAGTCATTCTCTCTCCTTCATATGCTTGATTGTATGAGAGAAGGG
This sequence comes from Lygodium microphyllum, assembly GCF_053477565.2. Classification (NCBI taxonomy): domain Eukaryota; kingdom Viridiplantae; phylum Streptophyta; class Polypodiopsida; order Schizaeales; family Lygodiaceae; genus Lygodium; species Lygodium microphyllum. The sequence continues at coordinate 3,960,032 of NW_028229515.1, read as the reverse complement.
GGTGGGGTTTGATGAAAGATGCTGATGGAGTGATTGTGCTGGAGTGCAAAGGATTGTAGATCGGGCTCTGGAAGAGTGTCAACGGCCAAGAAAGAGCCTCAACGACCTCCCAATCTTGAAATACGAGTCTCAAAAAGTGTGTTTTTATGCGTAAGCGATCATTCTACTTGTTTTATGATAGATTTTGGTTGAAATTGTTTGGAAATGGTTGTCTTTTGTTGTTAATGCTATAATCTATCACAGATGCTGAAGAAAATAAGAAAACTCAATCACATAATAATTTATATATAAACCTATAAAACTCGAAACTATGCGGTTTTAAGGAAAATTGTTAATTTTTGGATTTTTGTGGTGTTTATGGGATTTTTATGGAATATAAAATGATATGAAATTAATTCTCCATACACATGATCATTCCAAACTAGAAAATAAAAAATATCATATTTTATGCATAAATAAATAATAAAATTAAGAAAAATGATAAAAAATAGAATTTATGTATTTGAAAAGTTGAAAAATAAGATTTATGTGTGTGGATGTGTGACATGTCTGAAGCATGAGAGATGACTCTCAGTTGAGCCTTGTCTTTGTGTTAAAGTGGAGTCTTTATTGCTTTTATAAGGAAAAAACACATAAAAATGCTTCCTACACCTATCAACACATACATAACCTAAGCAGTTGGGAGGAGGGGTTTTGAGGGTGACTAATTTCTAATAAGATTCTAAATTCCAATATTTTAATGATGCATGCCATATAGGACATTTATGGTTTAAGTTTAAGAGGGTCTATTAGCACGAGAATGCTCGGTGTTGAACCTCAGCAACGTAGCATTACATGTAGATTAAAATCATTAAAAGAAATGTCTTTGCATCTCACAATGCTGATTTCTAAATGATAAAATGATTGAGCACTATGGCTCATACACAATTGCATTGCATGCAACTCATGGTATCATTACTGGATGCATTTCAATTGTATTCATGTATATGACCTACGTTGAGTATATGAGATATCCTAAGGTGTAGGTTTAGACGATCGGTTTCCTTTGGGGACTACTTAGTGAGAAAAATAGCTATATCTCTTGGAATGTTTGAAAACAAGAGTGGATTTTGTGATGTACGTACTATTTGTGTTAGCCGTGCATTGAGGGATCAATCCTCGAGGTGTAGGAGAGCCGTAGTGGAGCCGTAATATTCACCCGATACCTCCTTTATCTATGCTTACATAGTGTTTCACATCGATATGTGTAGGGACTCTCTCTAAGGAGTTTGAGAAAGGCTTAACTGTTAGATTACAATCCAAAACAAATGCAAAATTTACAATAGATTTTAGGGCAATGTGTCCCTTAGATGCTCTTGGTCGCGAGGCCGAGAGGGTGTGTTCTTTGAGTGTAGAGAGGCACTAGAGAGTTAGTGTTGATAGGCCCATTTTGAGCCGCGATAGGTGGTGTGTCTGTCGGGAGCCACTTAGAAGTAGCGGTCCTCGAATCTTGGTTTTCTAGGGACCATTTAGCTAGTTTATGCCAAAGGACACTGAGATTGATCCATTGTTTACTGATATAAACACCGTCTAGCTAAAATCCAAAAGCAAGAAAGAACTAAAAGAGCTAGGCAATGTACCGAGATCTTGAGGAGATATTCCCCTTAATGTAGTAGTCCAATATTCTTACAAGGGAAGTGGATCTAGTGATCCTAGAGCCACAAGTAATCCATTGGAAGGAGGAAGCTCTAGTGCTCCCCTTCCCCTAATAAGTTAGCCTACATTAAGTGCGGGTGTAAACCCACCTTTAGCAAATCCATTGCAAATCCAATCATCGTTATGATGCAGTCTATCACAATTCTTATTGGAATGGCGGATTTGCTAGTGGAGGAAGATACGGATGCAATATTTTTGCCACACTGCTTCATATCAAGAAATGGATTTGGGCTTGAAGCGTTTTAAAAAATTACTCATCGAGCTATCATATAAGTGACCGCACGTAATTTTCTTAATATCAAGTCTTGCATTAAATCAATTCCACAATCTAACATGAGAAGACGCCTCAATGTTCCCAACCAATAAAAAACAAAGATGCCTCGTAAATAATATTACGATGGCTTGATCATAAATTTTTCCACATTATATTTGATTTAGCATTCCCGATTCCATTTAAGGAGTCAAAGATGGCATTGATTTTGCAACCACAAGACAAATCACAAAAGTCTTAATCGGTAGACGAAGAACATGCAAGAACAAGCATGATATTGAGTAAGTTAAGCATCAAAGAGTATGGCATGACTTTAAAAACTAGATAAGTCATGAGGTACTTGGCCAAAAATCACCAGATGAAGTCGTTTTGAAGACAAAAAGACATTTTTGAAAAAATAGACCAAAGTTCATTACGTTTTTATATTGGAGAGAGAGAAAGCATAAAATAATCATCCCCATGCCACCATCCAATAGGTAAGCAATCAAAATGCATTTTTAATAAAGCTCACTTGGCTCTTGAGATAAGTAGCCAAAAGAATGAGTGAATTGCATGCTCTCCCTTATGCTTATAAATACACCCTCTCTCCTTCACAAAGAAAGCAAGAAGGAAGACCTCCTGATGATAGAAAATTATCTCTACTTCTCTTATCCATTGAAGCTTTGAGCTTGAAATAGGAAAATACCCCCCCTCTACCTCATTTTCATTTTCTATGCTCCCTATAACACCTTCATCCCATATGACCATATCATTAAGCGAAACACTGGCAAATTTTTTTTGGACGACCACCAACTCTCCTTGAACTACCATGTCAATTTTTCCTCCGCCTTCATAGAAATTCCAAAATCCCATTTGAAGCAAGGGAAGCAAGGAACAGAATCGATGGATAAAATGACGATGTAGGAATTGGTGAAACCCCCATTACTGTAAAGTGGTAGAGGTAACATCTTGTCAGTTTGGAAAACATTAATGTTTTATAAGCTTATAACTATATTTGACTTTGAACGATTAAAAATGCATTCTAAAGAAAATGCATATGAACTGCCGCTTAGGAAAATAACGTAAATAGTATAACAACTAACTATTCAGTGAAAGGACTATTTCACTTGGAAAAATATTATATGCTTGTCATTAAGAAAATATCGTAATTATGGCTTATTTTTTGATATTTATTATTATTTCATTAATGATGCATGTGATTATAATAACAGAAAAAATGTAGACAATGTTATGAAAGGGAAGATTTTATAATTTTTCCCTGAAAGCGATTATCTCTATATCATTTTGCTAATGAAAAACAAATGCATATGATTTTTATAATAATTTATAGAAATCATTTAGATAATATCATAAAATAATCAATGCATTAAATTAATTAAAAATTATATAGGAAAATATATGCTAGATGCGCACAAATTAGGTGCGTAGTAATATAATTCGATGTTTAAAAGATGAAAGAAAAATTACACCTATTATTTTTCCATTGCCTAGAATAAAGTCTTAGGAAAAACAATCAACATTGCACTTAGGACATACCTAAATGAAAATTATTCTTTCTAGATAATGTTGAAAGTTTCGCAAATGGTTGGACATGGTCGATTAAACCATAGAATATGAGTAGAATAAAATAAAAATTATTTTCTTACTAAAAACACACACAATGTTAATATTAATGATTATATTAGCGAGAGCGTCAATATCATGAGTTGACCCATGTATGAATCAGCGAGAAAACCTAACCTAAAATATCAAGAATGTTGAAGCAAAAATAACTATGAAATACTCAATAACCCTGAAACTATCAGTATATCAGGAAATTAAATAAATATCGAGATTCTGTAGGACTTGTTGGACATTGATAAGAACAAATTCTAAAGTCTAAATAGACTTAGAAAAGCATTTGAAATCCTACTAAGCACAGGTTAGGGCAGGGCAGCCCATGGATGGGATCCTGGAGTCCCCCAGTACTAGTGAAGGGGCATAAATCTTGGAGGGTTTTTTTTCTTCTATACAGACAGAATGGATTTTTCGATGAAGAGAGGCTTATCTTTTGCATAGATAGAAGGAAAAAATCATTGTAAATAACTTTGTGAAATATGTTTTGCCAAAAGACTATTTTCTCTGTCTTTGTGTTGTGCCCTAAAAATTATGCAAAGGAACCTGTGATAGTTAATTAATGAAGCTGCTTTTATACATCATAATGTAATGTGATAGGTAATTAGAAAAATAATGAAAACCATTTGTGGGAAGCAGGTGGGCGAGATCCCTGACGGATCTATCCTCATGGATGGGTGGTCTCGGTAAAGCTGGGAGCTAGCTTCTCTCAAGAGATTGAACCAAACATTAATGAGAAAAAATTAGGTAGAGCCAAGCATTGGCTTACGTAGGGTCAGGTCTTAAAAGCTTGATTAGTAATTATCTTAGGGGAAAGGTATGACGACTATGCTCGAACTTCGTTAAGGTTCTCTGAATCCTAACCAGTTATTGTAAAAAGCTGCAATCAATGAACTAAGGGTAACTACGACCGCTCTAGTCAGACAAGAAGCCATTATGGGACACCTTTGATGGAGCTAGCTAATGTATCAAGACCTCAGTTATCAACTTAGGACCTCAAACTTGTAGGTTGATTCTGTTGGGGATGGCCAGGACCTTCCGTTAATGTGCTGCCAAGGAATTGTTAAGCAAGCATGTGACACCAACGTGGTATAAGAGCATAATTGAAATTAAAAATATCTATGGTTTGTAAGGCCAATTTTCCTAATTAATAATCGTTTTGCTAATTGTTAAGGGATGAACTTTGGGAAGATAATGAAGCCTGGAATCAGTTTCTTGTTTTTTGAGAGCAATATACACATCTGCACTAAACTCCACGGATGACGAGTGGAGAAGAGAAATGATTAGGATACTCGATCACCTATACGATCCATCCCTTGTGAATCACAAGAGAAGATGGATGAGTGTTATTGTTACATCGAGGCTGATTGATTCTTCAACATCTAGACTAATCTAAAACGCCTTGAATGGATGGAAAATTTAAAAGTAGTTGAGGCCTTTATCTTTTTTCTATCTACAAGGAATTCACTTATGATTACTAATGGGCGAAAAATATATCTAGACCATTATGTATATGACAAGGTAATGAAGGTAATCCCAGCCGATAGGATTATAATCCAAGGATGTCACAAGTATCGAGATTACCGTATCCATGGTTTTTCAGATTTACCATTTCCGCAATATTGATTTCTGGATATAAACATCAATTGGTCTACTTTCTTCTACATGAATGTAATTGATATTCATCCCTAGAAAAGAAAGATATAATAATATCCTATTTTGAAAATTGTACGTAGCATCCAACCTATCCTATCGATGCTAATGTATCTCTACTTGTAAACATCTATCATTTGTAAATATCCCTTGTAAAAATCATAGAATATGGCTACTGGATAATAAAAGATAAAAGTAGCTAGATTTTGTAAAAATATTATGCTCTTTGACCCATCATTGTTTTACAAAACTAGTATGGTATGTTAATGTGGAAACGAAGTTGAAAAGTTTAAGTACTAAACTAAATCATGAAACTTATGATAACCCAAGGTAATATAGCTATCACTAGTCTGATTGAAATTTAGGAGAAGAAATATCTCCTTAAGCAAGTTAAGCCATCATAATTTGATGGCAAGGGCAAAGACATTGAAGCCGAGGCAAAGATTTGGATTGAGACCATGGAGGACCGGTGAGGCACACCTGTGGTGGAAATAGTGGTGTAGAGACTAGGGACTTGCTAAGATAGTTATTACCTAGGAAAAGCTGAAAGAAGCTTTGCATGCTCAATATTTACCACTAGCTTATTGCACACTAAAAATGAATGAGTCTTTTAACTTAAGACAGCTGGCTAGAGGCATATTACTCAAAGTTTATCTCACTACTTAAATATGCGCCTTCCATGACTATTGCTCCGTAGATGTCTAAGTTTGGTCGGGATTGAATGCTCCTCTGAATACACTCCTTGAATCTATACGCCCAACTGATCTGTAAGATTCTTTGATTCGCAAGCACCACTTGTTTAGGAGAAGATAGTAAGGAAAGTCTATATAGAGAGAAAGGATAATGAGGAAGAGGCAAGGCATTAGAAGTTCCACAAGCTTTCCCTTCTAAGATCCCTCCTTCCCCTAGTTTTCCTAGTCTCTTGCCATGCAATCAAAGCAATCAAGTGCAAAGACTTTGTCTTCTCCTCCTGCCCAAGGCAAGCTCCATGTGGTTAATGGCCAACCCTATGATCTTGATAGTCATTTTCTACAAATATCAAGGTTCCAACCTCTCCTAGAGCACCTAATCAGCCAACAGAATGACTTGGGACCCTCTTTTACTCGTGGAAATGAGCCTTCCAAGCCAAGGAGAAAGAGGTCTAGGTCTTGCTATATCTCCAAAAGTGTTTTAGTGAGATAAGGAAGGCCCAAACAGGCACACATCATGTCATTCCAAAAAAATATTTTAGCAAAGTTATCAAGGATATTTCTGATAGATTATCAAGAGTGTCTAAAACTAGCCTATAAAAGAAATGGTAGCTTACAATGATTCTTTGTCTTCAAGAGGTAGCTGAAGAATTTGTTATTGACTTTATGAATGATGTTACATTGCTTCTCTCATGCTGATAGGATCATCTTGATGAATAGATTTTAGTATGGTTAAGAGAATCAGGTATAGGTTTGACAAGGTATTGAGGCCCTTGCCCACTCTACTGATAAAAAATCCTTTGAGATTCTTAACATTCTCTCAGAATTGTCTGAGAAAGTGAAAGGGAAAAAGATCAAGGATATGACATATCTATACCCAACAAGGACCACATCCCAGCAAGAGTTTGTTCAAGAGGAAAAACTATAAGAGGTCATAGAAATTGAGGATAAAGTTTGCAAGAGAAAAATGGTGTGCTTGGCCCTATCAATTATAAGAGAATGGGTGAGGTGTATGGACAAATGGTTGTCAATGTTTCTTGCACTTCTGAGGAAGAGGACTATCTTAGCATATCTCTTGAGGACAAGTCCATGCTAGGTAAAAATGATATTCAATTGTCAGATTCTATAGTCTATTGTTGCATAAGGTAAGGCATTTTGACTCTCAAACTTTTTAGTATATGGAATGATGGTATTGTTCATTGCAAATAATAGTCATTTATTTCTATTTTTGGCTTTAAGGTGTTGATTGCTTCTCTCAACCAAGAAATCTCTAAAAGTATATTTATTGTTGATCCATTGTTACCAGTGGATTGTTTTCGAGATCTAGTTCAAACATAACAATATTTTTAAAAGTGTTTGATTACATCACAAACTACCATATATTTTTTCCTTACGTCAAAAGGTATGCAATTTTCTAAAAGGGTTAATATATACTTCTTTGTTTTTAGTTGATCCTATCGCACTAGTAGGCTACCTAAGATTATAGACTCCCTTCACATTGGGGTTTACTTCAGCTAAAATCTCTTTCTTCATGTTTGCCAAATATTTGGCTATTAGCTCAACCACCTTAAACTTATCTAGAATTTGTCTTGTAGATGATGTGATTGTTGTTAGGGATGGATATATTGGGGGACACCATATATGGATTTAATCCTGAATATGGCATTGATGATGGTGTCACACCCACACTCGTCATATACACAGCTTGAGGAGCGATTGGAACTCCTATATATGGTGTACTAGTTGCCATGGTGGAGGGCCACATACTTGAGGAAACTAATCTAGGGTTATTTTATGACCCCTTCCTTCTCAACGTCCCTAATTGCACTTCCTCCCACCATCGTGCTTTTGTATTTGCATCAGCTAAAGTAGTTGGTCACTTAAGGCTTACATATTCCCTAATAGTTTTCTACACTCCCTCAATAAATTTTCATTTTTGTATAACCTTTGAAGGGGCATTTTGTCCCATCTTTCTAATTAATGTTTATATCTTTTCTATCTAATGTTTCCATAGTTTCCTGTGGGTTTTGTGCTAAATAATCAAACTCTAATCCTAAATGGTCCTAAAACCCTTACTGCCTTAACTTAGTCAAGAATGGATCTCTTAACAATGCATAAGTTGTCCTTGTGGCAATAGGAAGGTTACCATACCACAAGGCTGCTTCATCCTTCACAGTTGTTGGGAATATTATGTGAAGTTTCTGATCATCATCACTAATCTCATTCGCTATACACATCACTTCAAACCATTGGACATTCATGTCACGATCATCATCCCAATGACCAAAATATTGTGTGAAATCTATAAGTCACACATGCACTCTCACAGCCATATATAACACTCTTAGCACTTCCTATAGATCCTCAAAGATTGAAACCTACTCTTTTGGGTTAGCAAATATTCTATTGAGACCCTAGTATTCTAAAAGACTATATAAACTGTGGTCCTCTACTGTACCATCAATGAAGTCTTCATTTGTCCTATATCCTACTGTTTCAATGGAAAGTTATCAAAATCCGCAAAATTGTCACCATTGCATCCCTCTCCTTTTGTGTCTTCTTCTTTCTTCTCACTAGTAATTGACCCTTCTTCAAGCTACCCTTATTGGTACCACTTGTTCCCTCGAAGCTTCCTGGTTGCATCTTCCAATCGCAATCTAACTCAGTTCCAACAGAAGATGGCTCTCTAGTGACTTTTCAAGTTTCTAGTGACAAATTCAGCCCACCTTGCAAAGTATTTTGCAGCTCAACATTCAATTATTCTAATTGCTCCACTATTCATTCAGCTTTCTTTTCCAATATTCTTCTTTCTTTCTTTTCCTATGCTAACTTATGGCTTTCACTCTAGTGCATGATAGCTTTCTCTATTGTGCACATCATCCTATCACTCTCTACTATAAGAGACCTTGTTTGTGTAAACTCAACTTCCAAAGAATGTCATGTAGTTTCTTATCCTCAACCCCATAGGGTATATAATCACTAAACCTAAAATTTCAGCCACTTCTTGGTTTTCTTTTTGTATCAAATGTTATGTTGACTCCATTTGTTATTACTACCCATTAAGACACATGAACCTAGTCTAGTCTCCTAAAATACTTATATGCTTCTCAGAAAACCAGTCATAATGGTGGTTCACACGAATGGTATAAAGTTGAATTTCATCGACTAACTTAAAATGTGATGCTAACAGGACAATCCCCTCTACTTCATCTTCAAATATCCAATTCCAAGTGCATAATTGCTTGACATCAACCCACAATTGAGGTCCAAAGTATTTGCTCCCATCCACTAACTTGGTATCCCTTGCTTTATCTACAATAATGTGCTAAATATCATGTGGAAAAATAGGAAAGAAACCTTGTAAGAAAGCTTCATTATAATGGCTCATTAGAGTCTCCTTTTCTTAGATTGATAATTCTTTTGCTTAATCTCAAAATAATTAATTAAGGCTTGCAACAAAGTCAAATAGATGTAAAGTTCTAATCCTAAGCTCTATAGCTTCTCCCCATCTCTCAGAGAAGACTCCTTAGATCTTATAGATCTTCCCTCTATAATTTATTCCTTTTAGTATGTCATCTCTACCTTAAAATTTATTTCCTCTTTAGTTTATTTAAACTAGTAACATAGCCAAAACTACCCTCTCTTATCCTTAATTATCACGCTTGCTCTTCCTAGCAAATGAACCAAAAATGACGGCCTCTTAACAAAACCCACAAATTAACATGCAAGATGACTATATGTGAAGTCATTGTGTTAACTAAGGATTGAAAGTGGAGTTATATGCTCTCTTCATCCTCAAATTATCAATATAAAAGACATTCTATCTTTCCCTTATGTAGTCCAACTATGAGCTCACCCTATAGTCCCCTTTAAGTTACTTGCGGTCTTTCAAATACTACTTCTTAACCCTTATTTTGAACAACTCCTAATATACTAAATCCATTTTATTCAACATTTTAATTAGCTAAAAATTTTATCTAAAAACTCTTAATTCACCATTAATCTCTGTTGATACTTCAGTAGAACCACTAATATACGCTAATCATTACTTTAATCCTAATTAGCATTTTACAAAGGAAGTACTAGCAAATGAATTCTATTAGCCATGAAATTTTAATAGTAGTCTTTAAGCATAAAATAAACTATAGCCTCTTTTCAAAATTTCCACCAATTTGTTCATTTTCAAGACATTAATTTTTTATTACTGCTTAAAAAATATAAATATTAATAATAATAAATTTTGAACTCAAAACCTTAAACTCTCTTAACCATATATTCTAGACAATGAATGCAAACCATACCCCATTTTTCATCAATAAATTCTCTCATTTACTCTTAATTTTCACTAATTACTTACTAAAAGCACCTAAAAATGATCCTAAAAAGTAGATATCTCTAACTCTAGAGATCCATTTAAGCTAAGAATTGATGAGAGGATCCATCATACTATAATTTAATTCTTTTTTTATCTTTTATCCTTAATCATTACCTAATTTTCTTAAATTTTTCTAATTATGACCATAAACTCCCATTTTATCACTAAAATAATTATATCTCTTAATGGATTCATCTTTAGAAGGTAAAAGTTCATCCCTAGGTTCATTTTACCATGTTTTTACTCTATTTAAATTTTTTTCCTATTAATACTAAAAATTATTAATGTCTCTTAATTTATAACAAAAAAATGCAGTTTTTGACCTATTTCGTACCATTTTCTATATTTTAATCTATCTAACGCAAGCATTCAACTCCTTTTCATCCATTTGAAACTGAGAGATCATGTAAAACAATGCATTCAATATGAAATCATTCAAACTATGCATTTTTCATTCAATCAATAGAACTTAGCATAGCTATACTCGATGATGCTAGTGCTTGCTTCTTCTCTCCCTTCACACTCATCAATCTTCAAATATTCTAATTTCCCACATTTTTCTCTAATATCTCCTAATTTTCCCTTTATCTTCTTGACAATTCTCTCCCCCTACACCCAAGAATGCTCTTTAAGAATGGAATGGTGAGGAAGGAGATGAGAAAAAGGATTGTCTACAATATATGATGCTAGAAAATGATCCCAAATGCTATAGCAAATTCATCAATATCCTCATGCAATAGGATGCCTAGTATAGCTCACTTTCTTGCTTCTTTCTCAACCCCCTCACTTTCCATGACATCCTCCTCCAAGTTCTTGAATACTTCTTTTCAAATTTTAAGGTTTTCCCACTTGAATCATATATTTTTGGCACCCTTTCACATCTTTGGACTTATTTTTGACCCTTCCCATTGCTTCTCGACTCAAATTCTATGTATGCATGCTAAATTATACCCACATTTTTTCATCTCTAAAATTTTTATGCTTTTCACTAAAATATTTTCCCGCATATCCACTTCCTGCATCACTTACTATTTTTTCACTTTCTAAAACTTCTTATCCCAACTATCTACTTCTAACTCCACCTTAGCATGATCAAATACGACTTTATGATCTTATATATACTAGGTTTGTATTAAAAATTATTGCGTAATATAGAGACAAAACCCTTCTATTTGCATGAAATTTGTAAAAGAGTGGGGATAGACGGGTAGGACATGAGTTAGCACGGGAAGACCTAGTTATACTGATGAGTATTTAAGGTGTTGGGAGATCCAATTAGGGTACCAGTATCAATAATTAAATCTCTCCTTTACCCTTCCTTCTAGCTTTCATGGCTTCCCTTCCCTTTCTCTCTCTTTTCTTGCCTTTCTCTCTCTTCTTCTTCCTCTTTCTCTCTCGTCTCTACAATCTCTCCATTCTCTCCTTCTCTCTCCTAGTTCTCCTTCATTACAGTTGGTATTAGAGCATAGGTATTTGATCCTTTGTTCTTTCTCTTTCCTCACATCCGGTTCTATTTTACAAAAAAAACTAGTTAGACATGTACAATAGGGACAGGAGCTGTAAGAAGCAATATTGGAGTACCACATGGTGATGGTAGCCTTTCTTGGAGATTGCACTATACAGAGCTATGACCAAGTTGGAGGCACTCATGTCAAATTTAGTAGCTCATAAAAAATTTGGAGGTAAAAATATAGGGATTCCTAGTTGAAGTTGTCTCATAAGAGTAAGAGAAGAGTAAAACTACTGCTACTTTTCAAGAAAGGCAATCTTTCTCTTATTCCCTCAAGCTTGCTTTAGGCTGCCATGGTCTCTCTTTTGATTATATATCTCATTCCTTGCTCCAAACCATCTACAACATCTTGAGGAAAAGCTTCCTTGTGCCTTGGTCTATCATTCAAGCACCCTCTTGAGGTGGATTAGTTCAACCATGTGGGAGACATCTTCGGAGAGATTTGTGCTAGCTCTAGGTAGATAGAATGGCTGGTGTGTGAGAGTCCCATGGTGAAAAAGGGGGATAGGTGGGGAGCACAACAATGTTGTGGAGATGGTTGCATTACTGGACCCTGTAGGCCACTGTCAGTTTGCCAAACAACTAAAGGGAAGTGAGTAGTTCTTTTCAACTTGAGATTTCTCTTGCAAAGTGCCGAATATCTAATCAAGCTTCTCAAAAGCACACTTAGTCCACACCACAAATCTTTCCAAGTGGCAACCAAGTGCAAGCTGCAACAAATTCAAATGATCCACACTGGCAATCTCCACACTATGAAAATTCCTAAAGACCTTTACAAGAGGGGCATCTTCATCAACTACATTCGTCTTCATTATCACTATTGGCCTTCTTCTTCTTGGCCTTCTCCTTGCCATCGATATCCTTCACTCTAAAGTCGTGAATGTTTGTTTCTGCAATAGCATGCCGAGGCAGTTCGAGCCATTCGTGAGGGCTTGAAACAAAGGAGAGGAAAGTCAATGCAGAGCTAAAGGGGCTGCATGAGCAAGCCATGATAGGGTAGTCTGGGGAGGTGTGTGGCATGGATGTGAGATGATGCAATGCAAGATCACAAAATGCTTCTTATCTAGTTATCAACTTGAAATTGATTGGTCAAGCTGAGAATGCTCTTTGTTCCAAATCTTAGCCTGATTTACATTGAATTGGGACTATATAGTTGAGTTTTAGGGGCTCTTTCAAATTGGCCCATGAATAGCATTTCCTTAACTAATTACAAGGTATTTGCAGACACGGCACTAGCATGTGACATGAGCTCTTCTTCCTAGCCTTGGAGTTTGCAAAAGGCATGCACAATGGCCATATGTAGCATTGGCTCCTCCCTTGAACCAAATGAGTAGGGATGTGAGAGAGCAAAAATTTGGAGACATTGAGAGAAATCAAGATCTTTTAGGCATGGCTCATCCCCACCCTCCACCATCTGCAAGTTTCTTTTATCTTCAACAAGTTTTGGAGTTTATTCATCCTTACAACTTCTTGATGTGCTTCTAAAAAATGTTTGACACTTATCACCTCATTGAAGATAGGGCTTGCCTTTGCTATTCTCTTATGCATGTAATGGCGGAGCCATGGCAAGATTCAAGCTTTATTCAATCACAAATTCTAGGATGAGATCTACCTCTTACACTTTTGAAAATACATTTTCACCTTGTTTGCTCAGAATGTCCTACAATTTGTGCTTCCTCCTATCGTGTAGGCTCTCACGAATGCCCATGACTAAGCTTTGAATGGCATGATACTTGTATCTACTCCTACAATGAATGCATACAAATCTTCTTTCTCTTGCGAGCAATCCATCGAGCAAGTGAAGTTGAAGAAAATGTCTGAGCTTGATATAAACCCTAAGATTGATACTTCTTTCACTTGTTTGACCATTAGGAGAACTTGTCTGTGTGAAGAGAAAGATTCTTCATAAGCCTTCATGCCATTGGAAAGATTGAATAAGGCATATTGGAGAGATGATTTCTATCAGCATAGATTCCAGACTAGCTGCTATCACATGAGCACTCTCGCAAAGAAACTTATGGAATGTGAAGACGGAGGTGAGGTTGGAGAAAGATGATGATCCACATCCATATCATTCGGTTGGTGAGAAGTGTTGAACTAGTCTAGGAGTTCTACTACTCAACAGGGTTATGAATTTGAGGTTCACATCAAGCTCAAGGGTGGATTGATGATGGTAAGGCCCTACTACTTGACACTCATGTTGACATTCAAGGTAGACTGTTGTGTATCTGTAACTAGAAAATTTTTAGGATGCTTTTGACAAGCTTCAAAATGGATCCAACATCACAATAGAACACAATATTAGTGAGTTTGGGAAACTCCCATTTCCCATTTTTTGAATACTAAAAATGTGGCACCTGGATAACATGCCCATAAGTTTCTCAAATCCATATGATGTGACCTATCATTGGAAAGCACTTGAAAAATGGAATCTATTGAGCTATAGAGCGCTTGATTTGGAGTTATAGTGTTCAAGTTATGACAAATCCAAAGATTTGACTGCGTGTCCCAAACTTATGGGAAATTCCCATATTACCCAATATGGTGTTGTAGAGGACTTGGTTATTAATGAGGTAGTTCTGGTCCCTTGGAAGAGGGCTTATCAAGTTGGTAAAAGTTCCTTATCAGAGGAACAAGGTTACACTACAAGACTAGAAGAGTTGCCTACAAGACTAGAATAGCATGAGGAGAAACATTAGAAAGAAGGACTAGATACAACTGTTGTAGTTTTTCGTGCCCCTATGCTCAATATACCTACATGTAGTAGGAGGCATTGACAAAGAAGCTGCTGAAAATTTACGAGGAGTCCTTTGTCTATCTGGTTCATAGGTCAACTGACTAAAATGAAAACTTAAATTAGCAAAGTGTATCAAATTTTTTGACTCCAAGTAGTACAAGGACTACCTCAAATTCATGCCACTTAGGGATTATAGGATCAGTTATAAACTGTGGGCATCTTACTTCAGATGGTATACTAGATGAGTAGCTTAAACACATAGAGATCAAGGTTTTCCTTGAGACCCAAGGGACTTTGAGCGACATTTGTAGGCCATAGTTGAAACCACCTGATCAGATTGTTCTACTGCACCTATGGAGGCTACAATTGCTCATGCCTAAGTCATTTACCATTTGAGATAGATTGCTAATGCAAATTATCTAATTTGGAACTTGTAGTAGCTTTGGTCATGGAAAGGAAGGGATTGACCCTCTTCCAAATACCTATGTCAAGCTCTGTCACTAAGATTTGACATCAATAATCAAAGCACCCAAAGAGCTTAGCTTTTATTATTCAAAAGCATTCTAGCAAGCCTCTATAGTGTTGAATCCAGAGGGTACAACCAAATTCGAGTTAACAATAAGTGAACTTGACAATGGTACTCATAGTGGTATGCCTATGTCTATGTTGGCAAGTATATGTATGTGTTTGGCAGTGATACTTATTGGTCATGAGATGATCATGTTTGACAAGGCTATGCTCATATTGGCAATTCAGTTTGCCATGGTGGCCATGGTTTGGATTGTATTGGCTGGTGACTTCCAACCCACTGATTTATGAGACAACATAATAGGCTTATACATGATGTTGTAGACTTCTACAGGTATTTACCAAGGTATTTTTGGGTTGGGGAAGTATTTGCAGGTCCCCCAGGGTTCTCATAGGTCTCCCAAAGGTCCTCATTCAGTTTGATAACTTGGTTAGACCCTATAAGATATCAACTGCTCAAAACAAGCCTCTCATAATTGGAAATAGGGTGCTAGACTGCACAGTTCAGCCACTCATTTCTTATTACACAATTTTGTCTATAAGACCTATTATTACATACCTATGCGCTTTCCATAGTTGGGATACATACCTTTGACTAGAGCTAGAAAGCTCCCTAATTGGAGCTCCCATTGGAGAATTACAACCACTTTTGCGTGTAGTGGTACTGCGGGACATGCTGCAGTCCCCTTCAGTACAACTTTAGAAAGTTGTTCACAATCAATTCTGAATATTTTTTGCCATAAAATTTTTTTCACGACCTAATAGAGGGCACTCTCCCCTCTGTTTTGCACCATAAAGTCCCCCAATTAGAGCTCCCTAGCCAAAGTTATCTCATATTTTGTGAGTAGGGGTCTATGTGGACTACACCTTCAATGGCAGCGGACAAGGATAAAAGAAAGATTAGTGACCAAGAATGTAGAGCTTTGCTCCACACTTCATGGTGGCTTGATGCAAGGGGTGCAGAGAAGCATAAGGACTTGATGGATAAAATGCACCAACAAAGAGACAATAGTATTTGCAAAAAAAACTGTCGTGGCTTCTAATTCCAATTCCTTTTCTCACTCTTGGCATCCCCAAATGAATGCATTGAATGCTACTTTATGGTGACAATCAAGCTACAAGCCACAATGAACTAATTGAGGAACATAGTAAATTCATGTGTAAGATTGGACCGAGTGGTCTCAACCATCTTAGTTACCAACATGCAAACCAAGGCAATCAATGACAAACTTGCAGTCCTTGCGACTCAAGTTTCTAAAATGGATATAATTAAAAAGGGTGATTCAAGATGCTTATGAATAGCATCATGGGCATTCTCATAGACATTATGAGTACCATGACCACTGGCAGCATGGATTCAATGTGGAAAGGCAATTTCATGTACCTACTTATAGTCAGCATGCATATGATGATTTTGAATATTCTGAGCAACAACATACATCTAATGCCTATACATGTTCTTATGACCTACATTCTGATCACATACATGGACAACCATCTAGATAGCCTTATATACATGGGCAGCATCATGAAAATGTATATGAGTATGTACATGGAAAGTAACATCACTATTAGCAAAGGAGTGCTCCATATCATCATCCATTTGATCATTACTATAAGCAGCATGAGTAGAGCATGAGTATCCTTATGAGCAACATGATGCTTCTCATGAACGATGCCATGAAGAGAGCATCTCACTGTAGCTTCATGAGTAGGTGTCCCATTAGCCCAAGGACCTTAACTTTGAATTTTGAGTAGTTGCCACGCATGTGGGACTCATGGACATGAAATGCCTAAAGGTTGATGCACTGAATGTTGTAGTGATTGCAGCCTCATCTGCTCCAGTTCTACTTTGCATAATGGTTCCCAATGATTTTATGGACAAGTCAATGTATGCTACGGAATGGGTTGGTGAGGATCTTGTGTCACCATCTCAGTGCTTGAAGATGACACCATGAATTACTTATTTAATACAACGGATGTATTCGATCACAATCATTCTTTTGACCCCGGAGGTAGTATGGTGACCCTGTCAAGATTGTGGGAGAGAAGGAAGGAGTCTCACTTGTAGCTTTCTCACTTACAAAATGGGTGAATACACACAAGGGTGGAGGCTGAAAACAATTTTTCTCTTCTTAGTTGTGTAAGCCAAAAAGAACTCTAGTACAAAGAAATAGAAGAACCCTATATATGGGTCTCAAACCAAACTCAACTAACTAAGGTGGCATACTAACTGAGCCACGAACTAGAGTAGATAAGGATAGCTGTCATCTAGCTATTATTCATGGGCGGTGTACCAACCGCATCTACAACTGACAAGTCGGTGACATAAATGCACAATGGTCACCCTGGCATATCACGAGTGGAGCTCGATATCTCAACACTCCCCCTCGAGCTCAATCCCAATTCCTTCACACCAAGCAGGTCTCTGAACTTGCGCAGCTTCTCTATGCCCAATGCCTTCGTGAATATGTCAGCTACCTGATCCTCTGTGTTGACATAAACTAGATCAATAAGACCTAGTAAAACCCTCTCCCGCACATAGTGATAATGCACCTCAATGTGCTTTGTTCTAGCATGATAGACAGGGTTATTTACCAAGTGTATACTGCTCATGTTGTCACAATAAATGACAACTGGCCCATCTGTAGGCTAATGCATATCATAAAGTAGCTTATGCAACCAAGCTACCTCACATGCAGCCATTTCTCCACCCCTGTACTCAGCCTCTGTGCTCAACAAGGCAACTGTAGGTTGTTTCTTGCTGCTCCAAGTGACTGCAGCACTCCCAAAAGAGAACATATATCCACTGGTAGATCGTCTATCAAAAATACTACCAGCCCAATCAGCATCAGTTTATCCATGCAACTGTATCTGAATCCCAGTCTCATAAAGTAGTCCATTCTGTAATGTGGACTTCACATACCTAAGTATGTGTCTAGCCACATCCAAATGCGGTTTCCTTGGAGCCTGCATAAACTGACTTACCAATCCAATAGCGTAGCTCAAATCTGGCATGGTAATAGTCATATAAATCAAACTTCCTACTATGCGTCTGTACATAGTAGGGTCTTCCAGAAGCTCACCTGCATCTGTGCTTAGCTTCACATTTTGCTCTAAAGGAACTGAAATAGGCTTACAGCCTGTCATTCCATATTTGGACAGCATGTCCAATCCATACTGCCTTTGTAAGAGCCATATCCCACTTAGTGATCTAATCACCTCAATGCCCAATAAATAACGCAGCTCTCCCAAATCCTTCATCTCAAACTTCTACTTCAATAACATTTTCACATGAAGGATATCTTCATCACTGTCTGTCATCATCAAATCATCAACATAAATGACAAGTAGCATAATACCTTTCTCTGTTTTTCTCACATAAAGTGAGAAATCTACCTTGGAAATCTGAAAGCCAATAGTGACGAGATACTGTCCTATCTTGTCAGACCATGCTCTAGGTGCTTGCTTCAAGCCATACAAGGCTTTCTTCAACCTGCAAACAAACTCAGGATGAGCAACATGCACATAACCTGGTGGCTGCTCCATATAGACCTCTTCTTGCAAATCACCATGCAAGAAGGAATTCTTTATATCCATCTGATGTAAAGGCCATCCCTTTGATGTAGCCATAGCAATGACTGCTCTTATGGTTTCCATCCTTGCAACCAGACTGAATGTTTCTTCATAATCAATGCCATATGTTTGTGCATACCACTTGACTACTAATCTTGCCTTGTATCTATTCACAGAACCATCTGCATTGTGTTTTACCTTATAAACCCACTTACAACCAATTGCATTCTTATCTTTAGGCAAAGGTACCAATTCCCATGTAGCATTTGCTTCCAAGGCATCCATTTCTTCATCCATGGCTTTCTCCCATTTTTATTTTTCCATGGCTTGCTCAAAAGAAGTGGGTTCTGATTCCTGTATCACTTTGACCATATAGGCATAGTGAATGGCTATATAAATCCATCATATTTTAGCCTATCCACAGGATACCTAGCTCTGGTAGACCTGCGCAAAGTAGGTTCACTCCTAGGTGCTCTCAAAACATCCCTAGTCTTCCTTACTCCAGGTGTAACAATAGAAGGAATACCCAACTCATCATCAATATTCTGAGCCACTAGATTCACCATCCACATAAGAGTGACCTGCATTCACATCAAACATGGGCTGATCTACCTTCTCTTTTCCTTTTCATGAAACTTGCATACCACTATCTGCATTGTTTTGAGGAGATTCTCGTGATCTCAATCTGCTTGTCCATGGTGAAGAATGTGAACCACTGCTAGAGGACACTCCATGTCCACTAATATTTTGTGACTGCTGCTGTGAATTCTGTGCAACATTACCATTTTGTGCATCTACATCATCAATCACATTTCCTGGTTTATACCAGCTACTCATCTTATCAAAAACAACATCTCTGCTCACTATAAACTTACGAGTAGAAGGGTTATAGCATCATACCCTTTCTGCTGTAGAGAGTAACCAATAAAGATGCACTTCTTAGCTTTTGGATCCAGCTTGGATCTCAACTCATCTGGCACATGAACATAGGCAATGCAACCAAAAATCTTCAAATGAGAAATATCCGGTTTCCTACCAGTATACCGCTCCTCTAGAGTCATCCCATGTATTGCTGCAGTGGGAGTCCTGTTAATTATGTAGACTGCTGTAGCAACTGCTTCAGCCCAATCAGGCAAGTCTTTTTCGTTGAGCATGGCACGAGATACCTCTCCAATATGCCTATGTTTCCTTTCTGCAATTCCATTTTGTTGTGGGGTATGACTGCATGAATATTGTTGCTTTATGCCATGCTCCTGCAGGAACCTTGCAAACTCATTTGAGAGGTACTCTCCCCCTCCATCTGACCTTAGGCATTTTATTTGCAAGCCTCTTTCTTTTTCAACCATAGCTTTAAGAGTTTTGAAATGCCCAAAAACTTCACTTTTCTTTTTCATAAAATACACCCAAACTTTTCTGCTATAGTCCTCAATAAAAGTGACAAAATAATGACAGCCTCCAAGAGATGCAGCTTTAGTAGTCCACACATCAGAGTGGATTAATTCCAATGGCTTCTTACTCTCTTGAACATGTCTAGGAAATGGTTTCCTTGCCTGTTTTCCAAACTGACAAGCTTCACATACCTTATGCATTTTTGCAACCTTGAATTTAGGCAATCCTACAACAATATTTTGGGCTTGCATTGATTTAAGTGGATGTACATTAACATGACCAATGCGTTTATGCTAGATATCAATATCTGCAACTACACCGGTCCCATGTGCAAACATTGCTGCACTCAATTCAAGCATGTCTACATCCAACGTAAACATTCTGCCCTTCTTCTTTCCTTTTGCTATCAAGCGACCTTTATTTTTCATATCCTCAACAAAGCGTCCATGAGAATTAAATCTGACCTGCAAGACGTGCTCAACCATTTGACCAACAGAAACCAGGTTCTTGGTGATATTTAGGACATGAAATACATCTGACAGGTATTTGTTTTTCCCATCCTGCATCGACAAAGGAATTTTTCCAATCAGCACAATAGGATGTGCAGTATCATCACCAGTCTCCACAAATCCTGGTTTTTCCATTTTCCTTGCATCCTGCATCCATTCTGCATGACCTATCATGTGTTTAATGCACTTGAGTCAACATTTTTCTTTCCCATGGATTGCTCAAAAGAAGTGGGTTATAGTTCCTGTATCACTTTGACCATATAGGCATAGTGAATGGCTGTAAATCCATTATATTTTAGCCTATCCACAGGATACCTAGAGCTGGTAGACCTACGCAAAGTAGGTTCACTCCCAGGTGCTCTTAAAACATCTGTGGTCTTCCTTACTCCAGGTGTAATAATAGAAGGAGTACCCAACTCATCATCAATCATCTATTCTGAGCCACTCAATTCACCATCCACATAAGAGTGACCTCCATTCACATCAAACATGGGTTGATCTACCTTCTCTTTTACTTTTTGTGATACCTGCATACCATTATCTGCATTGTTTTGAGAAGATTCTCCTGATCTCAATCTGCCTGTCCATGGTGAAGAATGTGAACCACTACTAGAGGACGCTCCAGGTCCACTAATATCTCGTGACTGCTGCTGTGAATTCTTTACAGCATTACCATTTTGTGCATCTACATTATCGACCACATTTACTGGTTTATACCAGCTACTCATCTCATAAAAAACAACATCTCTGCTCACTGTAAACTTACGAGTAGAAGGGTTATAGCATCTATACCCTTTTTGCAGAAGAGAGTAACCAATAAAGATGCACTTCTCAACTTTTGGATCCAACTTGGATCTCAACTCATCTAGCACATGAACATAGGCAATGCAACAAAAAATTTTCAAATGAGAAATATCTGGTTTCCTACCAGTATACCTCTCCACTAGAGTCATGCAATGTATTGCTATAGTGGAGTCCTGTTCATTATGTAGACTACTATAGCAACTGCCTCAGCCCAGTAAAAATCAAGCAGGTCTTTTTCATTGAGCATGGCACGAGATACCTCTCCACTCTCCAATATGCCTGTTTTTTCTTTCTGCAATTCCATTTTGCTGTGGGCTATGACTACATGAATATTGTTGCTTTATGCCATGCTCCTAGAAGAACCTTGCAAACTCATTTGAGAGGTACTCTCCCCTCCATCTAACCTTAGGCATTTTATTTGCAGGCCTGTTTCTTTTTCAACCTTAGCTTTAAGAGTTTTGAAATGCCCAAAAACTTCACTTGTCTTTCTCATAAAGTACACCCAAAATTTTCTGCTATAGTCATCAATAAAAGTGACAAAATAATGACAGCCTCCAATAGATGCAGCTTTAGTAGTCCACACATCAGAGTGGATTAATTCCAATGGCTTCTTACTCTCTTGAACATGTCTAGGAAATGGTTTCCTTGCCTGTTTTCCAAATTGACAGGCATCACATACCTTATGCATTTCTGCAACCTTGAATTTAGGCAATCGTGCAACAATATTTTGGGCTTGCATTGATTTAAGTCGTTGTACATTAACATGACCAATGCGTTTATGCCAGATATCAATATCTGCAACTACACCGGTCCCATGTGCAAACATTGCTGCACTCAATTCAGGCATGTTTGCATCCAACGTAAACATTCTGCCCTTCTTCTTTCCTTTTGCTATCAAGTGACCTTTATTTTTCATATCCTCAACAAAGCATCCATGAGAATTAAATCTGACCAGCAAGCCCTGCTCAACCATTTGACCAATAGAAACCATGTTCTTGGTGATATTTGGGACATGAAATACATCCGATAGGTATTTCTTTTTCCCATCCTGCATGGACAAATGAATTTTTCCAATCTGCACAATAGGATGTATAATATCATCACCAATCTCCACAAATCCTGATTTTTCCATTTTCCTTGCATCCTGCATCCATTCTGCATGACCTATCATGTGGTTTGATGCACCTGAGTCAACATACCACACATCGTTGCTTTCTTCTGCACTTGTCACAAAATTGGTCATGTGCTGTACCATAAACAAATGCTCATTTCTGTCATCACCCTGTTTACTAAAAGATGCATAATTCCCTTGTTGCAATTTTCCATTCATGATGTCATTCTGCTTTTTATAACAGTCTTTAGCCATATGACCCATTTTACCACAGTAGTAGCATTCAACATTGTTGTTTGCATTTTGGCCTCTTTGCCATCCACCACGACCTCTTTGGCTCCCCTTGCCTCTAGAGTTACCACATCCTCCTCCATAGGATTGGTTTTCTTGAGTTTGCTACATATTCTGATTTCTATCACGGCCTCTAGATCAGCCTCTTCTACCTCTGCCTCTACCTCTTCCAGTATTTGAGTAGAAGGTAGCTTCTTTTGAAGTTCCTCCTAAAGAAGATGCACCACCATTTCTCTGCTCCTCAGAAATTAGAAGAGCAATCAACTCCTCAAAATCAGGAAATCTTTCACGGACGGAAATCGATGTTCAGAACTGTGCATAATCCTTTCCTAGACCATTCAAGGTCTCAGAAACTAAATCATCATCTTCCACTGGCGACCCAATGGAAGCAAGTGCATCTGCAATCTTCTTCACCTTCATGTGGTAGTCATTGATGCTCATACTTTCTCTTTGCACATTGTGCAACTCTTGCTTGAGCTACATTTTCTTGGCTTGTGTATTTGTGCTATACATTTTTGACAAAGTATCCCATGCCTTCTTTGGCGTACTTGCATCTTGAATATGCAAAATCATAGAGTCTGAAATGCTAATAGATAGCCAGTACATAACTTTCCTGGCTCTCTCATGCCATCCTTTAAATGCCTACATTTGCTGTTGATTGGAAACATCAGGAAAAACTGGTTCTTCTTCATTTCCTGCAACAAATTCCCAATATCCTTTTTCCATAAGGAAATTCGTCATTCTAAACTTCCATGCTTGGAAGTTGTTCTTGTCAAGCTTTTCAGTGACAATCTGTGAAAGAGAATCAGATGCCATTACAGAACACTGCAAAAAATTCTGTCACTGCAAAAAACATAGCTTCAGCCTCACAAGGGCAAATCTGCAAAACTGAGGAAAGTGGTATTTGACCACAGAGTCACTTCCTAGTGATGATTTTGCATCAACAGGCAACAAGGAGTCTCACTTGTAGCTTTCTCACTTACACGATGGGGGAATACACACAAAGGTGGAGGCTGAAAACAGTTTTTCTCTTCTTAGTTGTGTAAGCCAAAAAGAACTCTAGTACAAAGAAATAGAAGAACCCTATATATGGGTCTCAAACCAAACTCAACTAACTAAGGTGGCATACTAATTGAGCCATGAACTAGAGTAGATAAGGATAGCTGTCATCTAGCGATTATTCATGGACAGTGTACCAACCGCATCTGCAGCTAACAAGTTGATGACATAAATGCACAATGGTCACCCTGGCATATCATGAGTGGAGCCCGATATCTCAACAGATCCATGCTTGTATGGATGACCCTTATGCTCTTGATACTTATTATTTAGGTCATCCATTTGACCCCAGGGAACAGAATGGTCTTCAAAAAGGCCTATCCCAATCAACATTTCACCAGTGTAGTTCTCCCCCTACTTCAAGGGTGTAATTTTGACTGAGGATTAGCTAACTTGCCCTAGTCTGCATTGCAGACAACTTGTAGAAAACACATTATTTTAGAACAATTTTTACCCTGCATTAATGGCAATCAAGTGTAACCTATATATGGACTGAAAGTACGCTTCGTGAGCTTTGTTTTGATATGTCACATGCCTCGATTCGAGCTACCCATAGGAAGTTATGACTAGTTTTCTCCAACAAGCTTGCTCTGGACAACATGTTGTCCACTCTTTGTCAACCCCTAATTGTCAAGATTTGGTGGCCAAACTCATATGCTATCAACTTGCACATGTTGTATGCATCATATACACATTTGTATGCCCCAATTTCACATGAGATTATACTTTTTGATACCTATATTCTCCTTTATAATGCTAAACATAGTAGTACTCTGCAACCCCCTTCCCCTGTGAGCCACACCAATAAGTCCTCTTTTTGTTTTTGAGGGAAAAAACCTTCAAGGTCAGGATGGAATGTAAAAGAGTAGGGATAGACAAGCAGAACATGGGTTAGCATGAGACGACCTAGTTATACTAATGGGATATTTAAAGTGTTGGGAAATCCAATTAGGGCATCAATTTTATCAATAATCAAGTCTCTATTTTACCCTTCCTTCCATCTTTCATGGCTTCCCTTCCCTTTCTCTCTCTTTTTCTACCTTTCTCTCTCTTCTACTAGTCTTTATCTTTCTTCTTCTCTCATCTTCTTCCTCTTTCTCTCCTCTCTGCAGTCTCTCCCTTCTCTCCTTCTCTCTCCTAGGTCTCCTTCATTACAAAAATAGTGTAAAAATTGCTTAAAATAAGTAGTTATAAAAAACCAATAGAGACTTGAGCATACATAGAGAGATAGGATTGAAATATTCTTCTTCTTCTTTCTTCTTCTTTCTTCTTCTTTCACAGAAAAGAACTCAGTCTACAATATGATAAAAGACTAATATGAAAGTACTACAATGTATATACACACGGTCCACTAAGTGTGACTCTAGTAAGGAAAAAAGATATGGCACAATAAATATACCATAATCAAGGATGGACTACATGGGTGTATTCCAAGTGTAGATTCACTAGTGTATTCTCATATCAGTCACCTAACATGCTAGTGAATTATATCCTACCACATCACTAAGACACGTAGTGGATACCAACTCATGTAGAGCTCAACATCTCAGCACTCACCCTTGAGCTCAGCATGAGCTCGTGAACTCCAAGCATAGTTCCTCCGAGAAGTTACTATCTGTATATCCTCTAGATCACATGCATTCAAGTCCTATTTATAAATATTCTTATTTGTAAATTATTCATGAATAAAATATAACCCTTTCCTATTCAAATTGTAAATAACCCCTTTATATTATACCCTTCTATATGTAAATTTTTTATAAAAATGGTATTTAAAATTACCTTATTTTGAACCCACGTGATGCACACATATATTTATGAATAACTTACCCGAGTATAGTCCTAAAGCATTGAAGCTTCTTAGCTCTCAAGGCATTCATGAAATGTCAGCAACTTGATTCTCTATGCTGACCTAAATTGAATCAATATCACGAGAACCTACTCCCGAATCAAATGGTAATGGATCTCTATGTGTTTGGTACACGCATGATTTTCTAGGTTTCTAGCCAATCAAATACTACTAAGATTATCACAATAGATGATAACCTCCTTGTCCATATGCATCCCCAAATCACCAAGTATCTTGCATAACCAAGCTACCTTACATATTGCAATTGTAGTATCTCTATACTAAACAAGGCAAATGTAGACTATTTCTTGTTGCTCCAAGTAATAGCACCATTGTCAAAGAAAAACACAAAACCACTAGTAGATTTCCTAAATGAAATACTACTAGCCCAATTTGCATCTATGTAACCATGCAACTCCAATGTTATTCGTACACAATAGAATAAGGTATAATCCAATATGGACTTGACATAGTATAATGTACACTGCACTGTATCCAAATGTGGCTTTCATGGAAGCTATATAAACTAACTCTCCAAACCAACTATATAGTTTAGGTCTTCTTAGTGATCATTAAATATATTAGCATGTCTATAATATTTTGATACATGGTGGCATCCTCAAGTCACCCCCATATGCATTAAGCTTGGCATTAACATCCAAAGATGTAGAAATAGGCTTGTAATCAACCATACCATACTTCTTCAATATATCCAAGGTATATTGTCTTTGTGACAACCATATACCATTTAATATCTTGATCATCTCTATATCAAGAAAATAGTCTAGCTCTCCCAAATATTTAATCTCAAATTTAGTCTTGAGGAGACCCTTTACATCATCAATCTCTATCTTACTATCATCCACATATATTGTAATGATCACAATACCTTCATCACTCTCACATACATAGAGTGAGTGATCAACATATGGTCTATGAAATCCAATGCTAACAAGTTATTCTACAATCCTATCCTACCATGCCATGGATACTTGCTTCAGCCTATAGAAGGTCTTACAAGGCTTGCATACATTATCTGGATGTTTCTCATTTACATAACCATCTCAAGATAACCATGTGGTTGCTTCACATGAACTTCATCTTACAAGTCACTACAAGAATATGAGGGTATAGCGACGGCCATTTGTGATGAGAAATAGTGGCGTTGCTATTAGCGTCACATTTGCGATGCAAATAGTGATACAAATAGTGATGGTACTCAGGCGAAAAAAATGCGGGTCGAAACCCGAGCGCGTTATTTTGCGTGCATTCACGAAAGAGAGAGCGAAAGGGAGAGAAAGAGGGAGAGTGAACATCTTGCATTTGAGAGGGAGAGAAAGAGAGAAAGAGGGAGAAAGAATGCTTCTCACCGCTACTGTCGCGGAGGGCGAAGAGGAGCCACCGTCACAAAGAGGAGCCACCAAACCCTTCTTCGAGCCTTTACGGTGAGTGCATTGTCCATTCTTGCTTTACTGTTGTGTTTTCTCTCTCTCTTTTACTTGTTTTTTCGTATAATTCATGTGTATTGAGAGAGCGAGAGGAAATGAGAAAGAAAGAGAGGGAGAGGGAGAGGGAGGGAGAGGAAATGAGAGAGGGAGAGGGGGAGGGAGAGGGAGAGAGGGGGAGGGAGAGGAAATGAGAGAGGGAGAGGGAAACATTAGACATAATAGGGAAAGAGAGAAAGAGAGGGACAGGGATAGGGAGGGAGAGAGAAAGAGAGGGGGAGGAAGAGGAAATGAGAGAGGGAGAGCAAGAGAGAAAAAATATTAAACGTAATAGGGAAAGGAGAAAGAGAGGAAGAGGGAGGGAGAGGAAACGAGAGAGGGAGAGGAAGAGGGAGAGAGAGGGAGAGGAAAGAGAGGGAAACATTCAACATAATAGGGAAAGAGAGGGAGAGGAAAAGAGAAAAAACATTAAACATAATAGGGAAAGAGAGAAAGGAAGGGAGAGGAAATGAGAGAGGGAGAAGAAGGAAAAAAAACATTAAACATAATAGGGAAAGACAGCAAGAGAGGGAGAGGGAGAGGGAGGGAGAGGAAATAAGAGAGGGAGAGGAGAGAGAAAAAACATTAAACATAATAGGGAAAGAGAGAAAGAGAGGGAGAGGGTGAGGGAGGGAGAGGAAATGAGAGAGGGAGAGTAGAGAGAAAAAGAAATGAGAGAGGGAGAGGAGAGAGAAAGAATATTAAACATAAAAGGGAAAGAGAGGGAGAGGAAATGAGAGAGGAAGGGGAAGAGAGAAAAGGAAATGAGAGAGGGAGAGGAGAGGAAATGAGAGAGGAAGGGGAAGAGAGAAAAGGAAATGAAAGAGGGAGAGGAGAGAGAAACAACATTAAACATAATAGGGAAAGAGAGAAAGAGATAGAGAGGGTGAGAGAGGGAGAGGAAGAGAGCAAAAGGAAATGAAATAGGGAGAGGAGAGAGAAAAAATGAGAGAAGAAGAGGAGAGAGAAAAATAGAGAAAAAACATTAAACATAATAGGGAAAGAGAGAAAGAGAGGGTGAGGGAGGGAGAGGAAATGAGAGAGGGAGAGGAAGAGGAAGAGAGAAAAGGCAATGAGAGAGGGAGAGGAGAGAGAAATATCATTAAACCTAATAGGAAAATAGAGAAAGAGAGGAAGAGGGTGAGAGAGGGAGAGGAAATGAGAGAGGGAAAGAAAAGGAAATGAGAGAGGGAGAGGAGAGAGAAAAAGAGAGAAAAAAATTAAACCTTATAGGGAAAGAGAGAAAGAGAGGGAGAGGGTGAGGGAGGGAGAGGAAATGAGAGAGGGAGAGGAAGAGAAAAAAGGAAATGAGAGAGGGAGAGGAGAGAGAAAAAACATTAAACATAATAGGGAAAGAGAGAAAGAGAGGAAGAGGGTGAGGGAGAGGGAGAGAGAGGAAATGAGAGAGGGAGAGGAGAGAGAAAAAGAGAGAAAAAACATTAAACCAAATAGGGAAAGAGAGAAAGAGAGGGTGAGGTTGAGGGAGAGAGAGGAAATGAGAGAGGGAGAGGAAGCGAGAAAAGGAAATTAATTATTGTTGTTTGTTGTAATAGTAGTAGTAGTTTTTTTTTCTTTTCTTGTTTATTGTTGTTTAGTTTTCTTATTTTTTGTTATTGTGGTAGTAGTAGTAGTATTAGTAGTAGTTTTTTCTTCTTTTCTTGTGTATTGTAGTAGTAGTAGTAGTACTACTACTACTAGTAATAGTTGTTGTTTTTTTTTCTTCTTTTCTTGTTTATTATAGTGGTAGTGGTAGTGGTAGTCGTGGTTGTGGTCATGGTCGTTGTTTTTTCTTCATTTCTTATTTATTATAGTGGTAGTGGTGGTCGTGGTCATGGTCATGGTCATCGTAGTCATAGTCGTAATCGTGGTCGTGATCGTAGTCGTAGTCGTGGTTATGATCATGGTTGTGGTCGTGGTCGTGGTCGTGGTCATGGTCGTAGTCATAGTCGTAGTCGTGGTTGTGGTTGTGGTCATAGTCATAGTCGTGGTCGTAGTTGTAGTCATGGTCATCGTCATCGTCGTAGTCATAGTTGTAGTTGTGGTCGTGGTCGTGGTTGTAGTCGTAATCGTAGTCGTGGTCGTGATGGTCGTGATAGTGATAGTGGTAGTCATAGTGGTAGTGGTAGTGGTAGTGGTAGTCATGGTTGTAGTCGTGGTCATTGTTTTTTCTTCTTTTCTTGTTTATTATAGTGGTAGTGGTAGTGGTAGTGGTAGTGGTAGTGGTAGTGGTAGTGGTAGTGGTAGTCGTAGTTGTGGTTGTGGTCGTGGTTGTAGTCGTAGTCCTAGTTGTGGTGGTGGTCATGGTCATAGTCGTCATCGTAGTTGTAGTTGTAGTCATAGTCATAGTTGTGGTCGTGGTCGTGGTCGTGGTCATAGTCGTAGTTGTGGTGGTCGTGGTCGTCGTCATCGTAGTCTAGTCATAGTCTTGGTCATAGTCGTAATCGTGGTCGTAATTGTGGTCATAGTCATAGTTGTAGTTGTAGTCATGGTCGTGGTTGTAGTTGTAGTCATGTCGTGGTCGTGGTCATGATCATTAAAGAAAATGAGAGAGGGGGAGGAAGAGAAAAAAGAAGAAGGAATGAGAGAGGGAATAAACATACAACATAATAAAGAAAGAGAAAGAGAGAGAGAGATGGAAGGAGAGGAGATAATGAATGGATTAAAAAACAAAGAGAGAGTGGTAGCAAGGTCTGGTGCAACACCACAAGATGTGAAACACTCCGACATATATATGTTAATTTGTGGGTGGGTGGGTGGACACTTTACATATGTTAATTTTTGCTAAGTTACAAGAGAATAAATCCCTTCTCAAACAATTTAAGAAAGAAAAAAAGAATGATAACAAAAACAAATTGTTTGCCATAACACGTAGACAAAATGGAAAACGATGAAGGTCTTCTTGTTCAAGATCACGAGGCCTATCTTAATCAGCATGTCCCATGTCCTTGCTCTCAATGCAAGCTGGCAATTAGATGAAAACATCGATTGTCTATAGAGCACGTACGACGCTTCGGCGAGTTTCAATCTAAAATCATTGATCAGGCGATCTTGGATTTTTAGCAAACGGTAAGAAAAGTTAATATCAATTATACATTGTAGTCGCAAGCTAATTGAAACCATATACAAGAAGATTGGGTGCGGTTGGCAAATTTTCTATCCAAGGAGGTGATGTCTCGTCCCAAGGAGGAGTGCACCCTTTACGGCCAATTAGAAGAGTTCGTGGGCATGTGATGGATGGAGTGCCTGAGCCAATCCACCACTTAGAAGGTACTACCCAATCTATACTGTCAATACTAGAGGAGACATGCAGCCTTTCAGACCTACCTACAATCTTGGAGCCTGAGATGGAGGCAATGATCAATGCATTGATTCCCATGGATGTCAAGACTTTTGATCCGCTTTAAGAGGAAGCATCCATACCATTATATGATGTGTACCAGGTATCTCACCTAAAGACACTGCTTGCACTCCTAAGTGTGCAAGAAAAATACGGGTGGAGCAATGCAAGTGTGACTGAGCTGTTTAGGTACCTTGTATATACGCTTTGTTGATTTATTTTCAGCACTATCATTAAAAAAATTTGAGCTTTTTCAAGGTGTTTTATGATTTTTTTCAGGTTACTAAAATATCATATATTACCACCTGTAAATACCATGTTTGATCTCGTGATGATGCATGACATGTTTTACGAAAGCTTGGCATAAACTACAACAGCATCCATGCATGTATCAACGATTGCATACTGTTTTAAGGAGAATACGAGACTATGGAGACATGTCCAAAGTGTGGTGCTCACAAGTATCGACAGGACTTGCAAGGGAAAACCATCCCTCAAAAATTTCTTAGATACTTTCCGCTTATCCCCTGCATAAACCATATGTTTCGTATGTCCGGTTGGTATGGCGAGCTTGACAATGTGGCATGCGCAGAATAGGTCCACAGATGGAGTTCAACGAATATCAGCGGATTCACGCACATGGAGCCATATTGACTCTACCTTCCCAAGCTTTGCCCGAGAGCCAAGGAATCTTTGACTTGGTCTTGCAATGGATGGCTTGAACCCATTCGATCTACGCTCAACTTCTTACAGTGTGTGGCCTATAGTCCTTGTCAACTACAATATCCCTCCATGGCTTTCTATGAAGAAAGGACATCTCATCCTTAGCTTACTCGTCCCCAACCGCTACAAAGTCAAAAATATGGACGTGTATCTTCGTCCATTAGTCAATGAGCTTAAGATTTTGTGGGAGGAGGGGGTCACCGTGCAAGATATGAGCAAGTGTGATGGTCGACGGTCTACCAATATTCGAGCCATTCTCATGTGGACAATGCATGAATTTTCGGGATTCGAAGAGTGCTCAGGTAAATAGGCTTCCATTCTCGTTGGTAATATCTATCATAGCTTGTTCAAGTTTGTATTCACTGGATAGAGGTGTTGGAACTGATTACCTCAGGTTATCATGCATGTCCATTGTGCAGGCCATAGTTAGACTCCCGAAGGTCACAAACCATGAAGAAGATAGTATATCAAGGACACACCACTTTCTTGCCAGAGGGTCATGAACTCAGGGAAGGTTTTCTTGGATGACCTCCAACACGTATGAATGCTGCAAGCTAGTACGAGCTGAAAATGGTCCAGCGGAGTCACATCCAAACGGAATGCGACGGTTCCCAGTTTTCTATGAGTTGCCATATTGGACCCACTTACAGATCAACTACTTATTGGATCCCATGCATATTTTCAAGAATGTGGGTAGCTTGCTATGGGACCACATCACAGGAAAGAGAGATAATATAGCGGCACAAATGTATTTGAAGGAGGTAGGCAAGATGGAGGCGCTTTGGCCGTAGTCTAGTGCTGATGGTCGCATGCAGCTACCTCGTGCTCCTTGGGTTTTGTCCACTAAAAAAGAGCGCATTGTGAAGCAAATAGTCAAGTCTATTCACACTCCGACGGGTATGATGCGTTCTCTATGCATTTTCTAAAGATGACCAATTGTCATGGCTAAAATCCCATGACTGGCATAAGATATATCAGGTTTGTACTACCAATGGATTGTAATTAGCGTGCGCATTTTGCTATTTGGAGTGTAGCCATTGTTCATAATGTTTTCTCATTTGTGGCAGTTTGTACTACCGATCGTGATCGCAAGATGCCTTACTGCAGAAATATGTGGGGCCATTTACAAGTTGTCGACTTTAGTGCAATGGATCTCACAGAAGGAGATTAAGACGTCCTCTATTGAATCCGTGAGGTGGGGAGCACTAGAGACGATCTGTCTCTTTGAGAACAGCATGCTCATGATACAAATCCACCTTCTTGTGCATCTTATAGATGAAGTGGAGATTACTGGACTTGTCCATACGCGATGGATGTTCTTCTTGGAGCGCTTCATGAAAACCTTGAAAGACTTTGTGCGACAACAAGCTCGGCCAGAAGGTAGCATGGCTGAAGGTTGGTTGGTGTTTGAGGCACTAGTGCATATTTCACAATGGCTACCAACGGTGGATCCAGACAACAAAATGCTATGGTCGCTGAAGGACGATGATAAACTAACCGGAGATGTGGTGGTTGGAAATAGAGTAGAAAAAAGAATAGATGCTACAATGGAGGAGAAGGTGAATCGCATTTGTATGTTGCACCATGCCTCTATGGAGATGTGGCTTGCCAGGTACCAACAATCTAGGCAAGATCGAGAGGAAGCGCGATCTGAATTTCGACATAATATGCACCATCGATCGATTTGATATCTTGAGGGCATGGAGGAGATGCCATGGTTCATGTCAACGTTATGGTTGCATGGAGCTTTGACCGTAGCGTCTCGCGAAGGGGCAGAGGTCTCAATCAAGGAGTGGGAATTCTCGAGGGGATGTAGTCCAAAGGTGATGACGTGTTTATGATTTGTCGTATCTATATTTTATATGTGACAACTAATTTGAGTGTTTCAATGTACAGTACAAAATATATAGTGCAGCGTGGTCACGCAGAAGGCATTTTCGCGTGGAGCGTATTGACAAAATACGCTCCACAATGGACTGTGGTATCATGGCAAGGTTTGAGCAAGAGAGCCGACGACGAGCAATCGATCCAAACACGGTTATAAATGAGATGGAGTATTTTGGAAACTTGCAAAGTATTGTTACAGTGGATTACCATAGCTTGTCCATGTGCAGTGGTTCAAAGTGATACTTGAAGGAGCTAAAGCAACAATTCAATGAGGTCCATCTAGATTTCTCAATATAGATTCAAAAAAAAAAGGATGGATTTGCACGACACCTTTGTGTTGCCGGCCCATTGTAAACAGGTACATGAACTCATTTATTTGTTAATTGTATTACGACAAGGTACATATCACAATAGTTTAATCTCTCTTGTACATGTTTGTGAACATGTAATCTTCTATCCAAATCCTTGAAAACCTCGATGGTGGTATGTTATACCTTCAGCTCCCCAAAGTGTGAGAGTATATGATCAAAGCGATGTTCCGAGAATAGATGAGGATAATATGCAAATAGAGGGGTCGATATTGCAAGGGGTGGAGGCCACTGAAAGCTTGGAGCATGTAGAGGAGCCAACATCGGGTAACAATGATGGAAATACAGGAGTCCAAGATTTCTTTGAGAATGAGGTGGACTCATCCTTTTGTGGTGACATGTCTATCAACCTTCCAATTTATGCGGAGTTGTGTTAGGAGATTGACATGGGACCATAGGATACTTCATACTTGGAGCATCCACTTACTCAATTCGTTGACTAATCGCTTATAAGGGTACATAAGATATGCATTTTAAGTGAGATTATTTTTTAAGGATTTATATTACTATGCTTTGTATGATTTAAATTGATAATGCTAACATCATTTTTTGTATATGTAGGTGACCTTTTTGGATACGTAGATCATCAGGATGAGTCGAGGGATGAGCGATGAGGAGTTACAGTATATCTTTGCGCACATGCCTTCAGATCAGATGGCGAGATTCAGAGACATGGCGGACGAAGAGCTATCTCAAACATCGTAAGACCACTCTATTAGATCTACTTCTGCGTGATCAGATGCTTCAGCTTCGAGTAAACGAGGTCGAAGCTCCAGACTTGCGCCAGAGGGAGAGAGTGCTTCAGGGTCAAGGGAAATGCTGTAGAGATACAGAGGCAGTGAGCCCGCAATGGTCGGCAGGGGATACAGGTGCTACTCCTTACTCTCGTGGCGGTTCTAGGGAGCATGGCTCAGGTGGTTGCTGTGGAGACACGGATGCGGTGTCTCCATCTTGTCATTCTGCTGGAGCTGCATCACCTCTAGGATTTGTCACACCTATGGGGATGTCTACTCCAGTTACTCCAGATTTTTCTCAACCGTCTGCAATAGATGGCACCCCTATGGGTGCTACACCAATAGATACTACCCCGGTCAGTACACCAGATGTATAGGGGTCTCCTAGTGGATATGCCCAGGAGTGTGGTTGCAAGTGGAAGTGGCCCCATCTTAGGCATACCCCAGAGGGATATGCCTATCTTGTCAATGATAGGTCATGAGCCATCATCATGAATGATGAGGAGAGGAGGGTGATGGCTCACATGAGAGAGTTGTGCCAACAAGTTTTTCGGCACAACGTCTTAGATCATTGGAAAAACATACTGAAGGGGAGCAAGGACTACATAGTAGCATCCTTGCATGAGGAGTTTCCAATTCCAGCCATAGTAGATAGATTTTCTACGGGCTGGATGATAGACTATATGCGTGCATATATGTCACACAGACGATCGGTCATATGCAAGGCACTCAAGAGTGGGGCTGCAAAGCCCGAGTGGCTAGACGCGGACAAGTGGCGCCAACTGAGGGAGGAGGCTACAAATTCTCTAGGACGTTGGAGTCACCAGCGCAAGGCGGCGAGGGCACGACTAGAGGCCGGAATGGTTCATTATCTTTGGAGTGGTAACCCCAAGACATATCTGGAGGACTTTGTAAGTTTTTCTTTTATTTTGCTTGCTTATTTTTTTGCAATATCCTTTGTACTGACAATCATGTTTCTAATAGTTAGTATTTTTTTCTCTTTACAGCACTCCATTACAAATCGCAATCCCGATCGGCCTTGAGACTCGATATACAGAGAGGCATGGTCTCACTGCATTGATCGACCGATTGTATAGATGCAGCGGCCCTATAAGTCACTCATCTTTATTGTGTGTAGTTACCATGTTTAATTAGAATGAATTATTATATGGTGGACTGATGTGTAGTTGTTTCTTTTTTTGCAGAGTCCGTTCGATGCTCCTTTGCGGCGGGACGAGCTTTCAGATGGCGAGGATGTATAGCTCACCCTTGGATCCTTGGAGCTCACACACTCTTCTTTTTTGGTCGCCTAATCTATGTAGACATTTTCTATGTATTATTGATATCTTGCCATGATTGTACCAGTTGCTTTCATTATGCGATCATGTATTTATTTCATGTATCAGTGTTATGATTTATGTACACTTTGTTTTTGTTTACATGAGCATTATACACAGTGCAGAAACTATTTTGTATGGCCCAAATAAAGCACACAGTGCTATACTGCCACAATTTTTTTTCCCTATTACTGTCGCTATTAGCGTCGCAAAATTACCTGTACGCGTCGTTATTGACGTCGTTATTAGTGTCGCAGAGCGTCATTATCAGCATCATTATTTGCGTCGGTATCAGTGTCACAAATAGCGATGATGATACCGAGGCAAATAGCGACACTAATAACGACGCTAATACCGACTGTTCGATGGTGTCGCCAATAACGACGCTTTTTACGATGACGAGAAAAATTTATTTATTTACATTTTTGTTGCTTTTAACATTGATATAAGGCCTATATCTTGTAGTGAGTCCCCTTGCAAAATGGCATTATTAACATCCATTTTATGCATAATCTAACCCTTTGATGCAAGAACTACCATGAGAGTCCTCACAATGGCCATTTTAGTCACTAGAGAAAAAGTTTCCTCAAAACCAATACCATGAGTCTATGCATACCCTTTGGCAACCATGCATGCCTTATAGAATTAATAGATCCAATTGACTTATGCTTGACCTTATAAACCCATTTGTAGCCAATAGCTTTCTTACTTTCAAGTAAAGGCACCAACTCCCATGTGTCATTATCCTTAAGTGTAACATTTTTTGTCAAGATTGTGGGAGAGAAGGAATGAGTCTTACTTGTAGCTTTCTTGCTTGCAAAATGGGGGAATACACACAAGGGTGGAGGCTGAAAACAGTTTTTCTCTTCTTAGTTGTGTAAGTCAAAAGAACTCTCATATAAAGAAATAGAAGAACCCTATATATGGGTCTCAAACCAAACTCAACTAACTAAGGTGGCATACTAACTGAGCCACAAACTAGAGTAGATAAGGATAGTTGTCATGTAGCTATTATTCATGGGCGGTGTACCAACCGCATCTGCAACTGACATGTCGGTGACATAAATGTACAATGGTCACCCTGGCATATCACGAGTGGAGCTCAATATCTCAACACTCCCCCTTGAGCTCAATCCCAATTCCTACACATCAAGCAGGTCTCTGAACTTGCGCAGCTTCTCTACGCCCAATGCCTTCGTGAATATGTCAGCTACCTGATCCTCTGTGCTGACATAAACTAGATCAATAAGACCTAGTAAAACCCTCTCCCGCACATAGTGATAATGCACCTCAATGTGCTTTATTCTAGCATGCTAGACTGGGTTATTTGCCAAGTGTATACTGCTCATGTTGTCACAATAAATGACAACTGGCCCATCTGTAGGTTGATGCATATCATAAAGTAGCTTATGCAACCAAGCTACCTCACATGCAGCCATTGCTGTACCCCTGTACTCAGCCTCTGTGCTTGACAAGGCAACTGTAGGCTGTTTCTTGCTGCTCCAAGTGACTGTAGCACTCCCAAAAGAGAACGCAAATCCACTGGTAGACCGTCTATCATAAATACTACCAGCCCAATCAACATCAGTGTATCCATGCAACTGTATCTAAACCCTAGTCTCATAAAATAGTCCATACTGCAATGTGGATTTCACATACCTGAGTATGCGTCTAGCCGCATCCAAATGCGGTTTCCTTGGAGCCTGCATAACCTAACTTACCAATCCAATAACATAGCTCAAATTTGGCCTGGTAATAGTCATATAAATCAAACTTCCTACTATGCGTCTGTACATAGTAGGTTCTTCCAGAAGCTCACCTGCATCTGTGCTCAGCTTCACATTTTGCTCCAAAGGAACTGAAATAGGCTTACAGCCTGTCATCCCATATTTGGACAGCATGTCCAATCCATACTACCTCTGCAAGAGCTGTATCCCACTTGGTGATCTAATCACCTCAATGCCCAAGAAATAATGTAGCTCTCCCAAATCCTTCATCTCAAACTTATGCTTCAATAGCATTTTCACATGAAGGATATCTTCATCACTGTCACCTATCATAATCAAATCATCAACATAAATGACAAGTAGCATAATACCTTTCTCTATTTTTCTCACATAAAGTGAGAAATCTGCCTTGGAAATCTGAAAGCCAATAGTGACAAGATACTGTCCTATCTTGCTCTAGGTGCTTGCTTTAAGCCATACAAGGCTTTCTTCAACTTGCAAACAAACTCAGGATGAACAGCATGCACATAACCTGGTGGCTGCTCCATATAGACCTCTTCTTGCAAATCACCATGCAAGAAGACATTCTTTACATCCATCTGATGTAAAGACCATCCCTTTGATGTAGCCATAGCAATGACTACTCTTACGGTTGTCATCCTTGCAACCGGACTGAATGTTTCTTCATAGTCAATGCCATATGTTTGTGCATACCCCTTGACTACTAATCTTGCCTTGTATCTGTTCACAAAACCATCTGCATTGTGCTTCACCTTATAAACCCACTTACAGTCAATTGCATTCTTACCTTTAGGCAAAGGTACTAACTCCCATGTAGCATTTTCTTCCAAGGTATCCATTTCTTCATCCATGGCTTTCTCCCATTTTTCTTTTCCCATGGCTTGCTCAAAAGAAGTGGGTTTTGGTTCCTGTATCACTTTGACCATATATGCATAGTGAATGGCTGTAAATCCATCATATTTCAGTCTATCCACAAGATACCTAGCTCTGGTAGACCTACGCAAAGTAGGTTCACTAATAGGTGCACTCAAAACATCCCTGGTCTTCCTTACTCCAGGTGTAACAATAGAAGGAATACCCAACTCATCATCAATGCTCTATTCTGAGCCACTGGATTCACCATCCACATAAGAGTGACCTGCATTCACATCAAACATGGGCTGATCTACCTTCTCTTTTCCTTTTCATGAAACCTACATACCACTATCTGCATTGTTTTGAGGAGATTCTCCTGATCTCAATCTGCGTGTCCATGGCAAAGAATATGAACCACTACTAGAGGACACTCCAGGTTCACTAATATTTTGTGACTGCTGCTGTGAATTCTGTGCAGCTTACCATTTTGTGCATCTACATCATCAATCACATTTACTGGTTTATACCAGCTACTCATCTCATTAAAAAAAACATCTCTGCTCACTGTAAACTTACGAGTAGAAGGGTTATAGCATCTATACTCTTTCTACTGCAAAGAGTAACCAATAAAGATACACTTCTCAGCTTTTGGATCCAACTTGGATCTCAACTCATCTGGCACATGAACATAGGCAATGCAGCCAAAAATCTTCAAATGAGAAATATCTGGTTTCCTACCAGTATACCTCTCCTCTGAAGTCATCCCATGTATTGCTGCAGTGGGAATCCTGTTCATTATGTAGACTGCTGTAGCAACTGCCTTAGCCCAATAGAAATCTGGCAGGTCTTTTTCATTGAGCATGGCATGAGATACCTCTCCAATGTCAAGATTGTGGGAGAGAAGGAAGGAGTCTCACTTGTAGCTTTCTTGCTTGCACAATGGGGGAAGACACACAGGAGTGGAGGCTGAAAATAGTTTTCCTCTTCTTAGTTGTGTAAGCCAAAAGAACTCTCATACAAAGAAATAGAAGAACCCTATATATGGGTCTCAAACCAAACTCAACTAACTAAGGTGGCATACTAACTGAGCCACGAACTAGAGTAGATAAGGATAGCTGTCATGTAGTTATTATTCATGGGCGATGTACCAACCGCATCTACAACAACTGACACGTCGGTGACATAAATACACAACGGTCACCCTGGCGTATCACGAGTGGAGCTCGATATCTCAACACTCCCCCTCGAGCTCAATCCCAATTCTTGCACACCAAGCAGGTCTCTGAACTTGCGCAGCTTCTCTGCGCCCAATGCCTTGGTGAATATGTCAGCTACCTGATCCTCTGTGTTGACATAAACTAGATCAATAAGACCTAGTAAAACCCTCTCTCGCACATAGTGATAATGCACCTCAATGTGCTTTGTTCTAGCATGATAGACTGGGTTATTTGCCAAGTTTATACTACTCATGTTGTCACAATAAATGACAACTGGTCCATCTGTAGACTGATGCATATCATAAAGTAGCTTATGCAACCAAGCTACCTCACATGCAGCCATTGTTGCACCCCTGTACTGAGCCTCTGTGCTCGACAAGGCAACTGTAGGCTGTTTCTTGCTGCTCCAAGTGACTGCAGCACTCCCAAAAGAGAACACATATCCACTGGTAGATAGTCTATCAGAAATACTACCAGCCCAATCAGCATCAGTGTATCCATGCAATTGTATCTGAACCCCAGTCTCATAAAATAGTCCATACTGCAATGTGGACTTCACATACCTGAGTATGCGTCTAGCCGCATCCAAATGTGGTTTCCTTGGAGCCTGCATAAACTGACTTACCAATCCAACAGCATAGCTCAAATCTGGCCTGGTAATAGTCATATAAATCAAACTTCCTACTATGCGTCTGTACATAGTAGGGTCTTCTAAAAGCTCACCTGCATCTATGCTCAGCTTCACATTCTGCTCCAAAGGAACTGAAATAGGCTTACAGCCTGTCATCCCATATTTGGACAGCATGTCCAATCCATACTACCTCTGCAAGAGCTGTATCCCACTTGGTGATCTAATCACCTCAATGCCCAAGAAATAACGCAGCTCTCCCAAATCCTTCATCTCAAACTTCTGCTTCAATAGCATTTTCACATGAAGGATATCTTCATCACTGTCACCTGTCATAATCAAATCATCAACATAAATGACAAGTAGCATAATACCTTTCTCTATTTTTCTCACATAAAGTGAGAAATCTGCCTTGGAAAACTGAAAGCCAATAGTGACAAGATACTGTCCTATCTTGTCAGACCATGCTCTAGGTGCTTGCTTCAAGCCATACAAAGCTTTCTTCAACCTGCAAACAAACTCAGGATGAACAGCATGCACATAACCTGGTGGCTGCTCCATATAGACCTCTTCTTACAAATCACCATGCAAGAAGGCATTCTTTACATCCATCTGATGTAAAGACCATCCCTTTGATGTAGCCATAGCAATGACTGCTCTTACGATTGCCATTCTTGCAACCGGACTGAATGTTTCTTCATAGTCAATGCCATATGTTTGTGCATATCCCTTGACTACTAATCTTGCCTTGTATCTGTTCACAGAACCATCTGCATTGTGCTTCACCTTATAAACCCACTTACAGCCAATTGCATTTTTACGTTTAGGCAAAGGTACCAATTCCCATGTAGTATTTGCTTCCAAGGCATCCATTTCTTCATCCATGGCTTTCTCCCATTTTTCTTTTCCCATGGCTTCCTCAAAAGAAGTGGGTTCTGGTTCCTGTATCACTTTGACCATATATGCATAGTGAATGGCTGTAAATCCATCATATTTCAGCCTATCCACAGGATACCTAGCTCTCGTAGACCTGCGCAAAGTAGGTTCACTCCCAGGTGCTCTCAAAACATCCCTGGTCTTCCTTACTCCAGGTGTAACAATAGAAGGAATACCCAACTCATCATCAATGCTCTGTTCTGAGCCACTAGATTCACCATCCACATAAGAGTGACCTGCATTCACATCAAACATGGGTTGATCAACCTTCTCTTTTCCTTTTCGTGATACCTGCATACCACTATCTGCATTGCTTTGAGAAGATTCTCCTGATCTCAATCTGCCTGTCCACTGCTAGAGGACGCTCCAAGTCCACTAATATTTTGAGAACACCACGAGCTTGGCTTGCTTTCTTGAGCTCCTTACCACGAACAAGGCTTTGATACCATGTCAAGATTGTGGGAGAGAAGGAAGGAGTCTCACTTGTAGCTTTCTTGCTTGCAAAATGGGGGAATACACACAGGGGTGGAGGCTGAAAATAGTTTTCCTCTTCTTAGTTGTGTAAGCCAAAAGAACTCTCATACAAAGAAATAGAAGAACCCTATATATGGGTCTCAAACCAAACTCAACTAACTAAGGTGGCATACTAACTGAGCCACGAACTAGAGTAGATAAGGATAGCTGTCATGTAGTTATTATTCATGGGCGATGTACCAACCGCATCTACAACAACTGACACGTCGGTGACATAAATGCACAAGGGTCACCCTGGCATATCACGAGTGGAGCTCAATATCTCAACAATTTCTTCATCCATAGCATGATCCCAATACTCATTATCCATTTATTTTCAAACAAGTGGGTTCCACATCCTACACAATCTTACCCATATATGCATAATGATGAGCTACACCTCTATCATATCTCAATAACTACATTGGTTTTTGTACTTTACTCAGCTTGCATGGACTTCGATCACTACTAGGTGCTTTAGCTTCCTTTTGTGCCTTTTGTATACCATGTGTTTTAATAGAGATAATCTCAAACTCCTCATCCAAGCTCTACTCAAAGCCATCTAAATTAACATCAACATGAGAGAAACCTAATGATACATAAATTATAGTTAGTGAGTCTCTAACTTTCTCTTTACATTTTACTGATAGTTGTGATATACTTGCAGTAACGTGTCACCTCAATCTACTATAACTCTAATGTCTATCAATAGAAACATGAATAGGAAACTCTTGTAGTCCACTCAATGTCTGTGGATGCTAACCTATTTTTTGCATACCCATGTTCTCACGCTCATCATTCCCAACTACATTCTACACATTACTATACCAAATACTTATTTTATCAAAGACAATATCCCTGCTAACTCTCAGCTCATGCATAACAAGGTTATATACTAAATATCTATATCCCTTTTTCTCAAGAGAATATCCCATGAATACACATTTTTCTACGTTGGAATCCAATTTACTGTGCAACTCATTAGGAATATGCACATAAGCAATACATCACAATACTTTTAGATCATATAGATTTGGCTTTCTTCTACTTGTAAACTTATCTTTGGGTGTCATAGCATATACAGTAGTGGGTGTCATGTTCATAATGTATATAAGAGTAGGAATTGCTTCAAGCCAATAGTAATGAGGCAAGTTTCTTTCTAACATCAATGCATGAGCCACCTCTGCAATATGCCTATCTTTCTTCTCAACAACTCCATTTTGTTGCAAAGTATATCTGCATGTATACTACCTTTGTATACCATTCTTGTAAAAAATCAAAAAACTCATTGGAGAGATATTCTCCCCCTTCATTTGACCTTAGGCATTTAATATGCAATCATGTCTCCTTTCCAATCCAAGCCTTAAAGCTTTTAAAGTGAGTGAACACCTCATTTTTCTCATGCATAAAATAAACCCATACTTTGTGAGTATGATCATCAATAAAGGAAACATAATACTTGCTACTACTTGAAGTTTCTATCTTTGTAGGACCCCACTATATCAATTCAATTAGATTCTTACATACATGATTTTCATGTGGAAAGGTATGCCTTGCTTGTTTTCCAAATCAATATGCTTCACATACTTTATGCATCCCATCAACTCTAAACTTTGCCAAGCCATCCACAAATCTATTTTGACTACATGTCTTTCAACCATTGCACATTCACATGACCAATTACATTATTTTAAAGTTCAATATCATCCACAATACCTAAATCTTATGTAAATATGCAAGCATCTATTTCAAGCAGAGTTAGATCAAGAGTAAATAATCTCTCAATACATTCTCTTTTTAC
The DNA here is from genome assembly GCF_053477565.2 of Lygodium microphyllum. Lineage (NCBI taxonomy): Eukaryota > Viridiplantae > Streptophyta > Polypodiopsida > Schizaeales > Lygodiaceae > Lygodium > Lygodium microphyllum. Next base: position 3,916,804 of record NW_028229515.1, on the reverse strand, counting down.
AATCAACTTGCAATCATTTTTTGAATCTTCTACATAACAATCATCAAGAAACCTGCAATCCCTATTCTACTATCTGACCAACAAAAACCAAATTTTTGGTAATATTTGGTACATGCAACACATTAGCCAAGTACTTAGTTTTACCATTCTACATACTCAAAGAAGAATTTTTAATATGAGTAATTAAGTGAGTTGTATCATCCCCCGTCTCCACATAGCTAGAAGACTCTAAATTATATATCTCTCTAAAGCACTCTTCATGAGAAGTTATGTGGTTAGAGGCACCTAAGTCATCATTCTTTGATGAGCCATCCACAGCCATAGTATTCATAAAATGCTATATAACAAACAATTATTCACTTGTGTTATCATTATTTTTTCTATTGGATACATGGCCTCTTTGGCTCCCCCTTCCTTGGGACTGTCCTTCTCTATTTTTCTATGCATTATAACTTTGATTACAACCAACACCTTAGCCTTTATCACCATAACCTCTACTTCTACTAGTAGAGTAAAATAGTTGTTTAGACTTGTTCTTGCTTTGAGAAGAAGAGGAATCCAAGCCAAGTTATTTTTCTCAAGTATCAGCATAGAAATCAAGTCTCAAAAATGAGGAATATCATCCCTCATATTCATATAGATGATGTAAACCTCGAGTAACTCACTATATGTATACCCTCTATATCACATGTGTTCAAGGCCTATTTATAAATATCCTTATGAATTTTTACTTAGTCAAATATCATTATTTGTGAATTTTTTCTTAATTAAAAAAACCCTTTTCTATTCAATTTGTAAGAAAAACCTTTATATAGGACCCTTTTACATGTAAAAAATATGTAAAAATAGTATTTTAAAAATCCCTTATGTTAAACCCACGTGATACATACATATATTTATGACTAGTCTCTATGGGATGTAAACTCTTGTACTCATCTCCAAGTCCATCTAAGCATGCATGCGCAACATTATCATCATCAACTACCACATTGATAGATCTAAGAGGTTCCACAATACTCTTGATCTTTAAGGGATAATCATCAATGGATAGGTTCCCTCTTTTCACTACATTTAGGTCTCTAACTTGAGTTGTTAGTTTTTAGCCTTTATGTTTACTTCGAAGAACTTGACAAAATCTTCCATGTACTAGTGGGGATATCAAATTCCTACAAATTGCCCATCATGCTATTCATGACACTAACAAACAACCAATATATAACTTTACTCTATGTTTTATTCCAATCTTTCCTAGCCCTTACTTATTCTGCAGTAGCATTTCACATAAGAACTTTGGGTGCTATTGCCATGTCTCCTTGAATGTTATTCCAAACACCTTTGAACTTCAAAAAAATTGTCATCCTAAACTTCCATGTAGGATAATTGTTTTTATCAAGCTTCTTGCTAACAATCTAGTCGAATTTGTTAGACATTTTAACAAAAAAAATTGTGTAAAAAATTGCAATCTACAAGCAAGCCAATACTAAGTACACTACAACTAAACATGTAGCCTTTTTCACTGACTGCACAATAATAATCATAATCTTCAATTTGTATTCAAATACCTTATATGTCTGAAATCTAGCAAAAACTTGAAACCTTACAGATTCAAAATCTACAACGTATACATCTACAAATAGCTAACACAATAGTCAAAAATCATAGTATATCGAATACTGTAACCATACGAGCCTTAGAAGCCTCTTGCATTTATAATGTAAGGTAAATCAAGCAAGGTGGAATAGCTTTTTTCTCATTGCTTGCTTACTTACTTTCATACTATTAACACCTTCATCTCAGCCTTCAATTGATCTCCCCATAACTATGGGATGGCTCTAATACCAAAAAATAGACAAGAGGGAAGAGATGTGAAGAAACCAAGAGCATACCCACAAAAGCAATGGAAACTTGAGAGCAGACAAAGAGATAGGGCTAGAATCTTCATTTTCTTCTATTTTCTTCTTTCACACAAAAGAAGTAAGTCTACAATATAATAAAAGACTAATATGAAAGTACCGCAACATATGTACACACGGTCTCTAAGTGTGAACTTGCTAAAAGAAAAGAAGAGATGCATGAATGAATCTACCATAACCAAGTATGGACTATGCAAATCTAGTCCAATTCAAGAATCACTTGTGTATCCTCATGTAGATCACCTAACATGCCAATGAATAATATCTTTCCACATCACCAAAATTTGTAATGGATACCAGCTCATGTAGAGACATTTTGCTTAGTAGGAATGCCTTTATTAGGGTGTTGCTACCTATACATACAATGCTGCCCATACATATCATGTTTTTAATACATAACATGTTGCCATTTATCCCATGCTACCCATGAATGCCATGTTGTCCATTATTTCAATGTTGGCCATTAATACCATGTTGTCCATGATTCGATTCAGCCACATAAGTTCCATTGGGGCTCTTAGAGAGAGTAGAAAAGCTTCTACCAATGGTGGGTGAGTGTCTCACTTGAGGGTTGACTACATGGAAAATGGGAGAGATCAAAAGAGGCTACTCATTAACATGGAAGGGCTCACCAATCTTGTAAGTGCTAGGTGGATTCTTAGTTCTAAGAATATCCACCTTCATGTCAGCCTTCAATTGAGCTACGCATAGCTGTGGGATGGGTCTAATACAAAAAAAAAAAGGAGAAAAGAGAGGTGAAGAAACCAAGAGCATACTCACAAAAGCAATGAAAACTTGAGCACAAAAGAATTGGAATCTTCATTTTCTTCTTTCACAAAAAAAAACTAAATCTACAATATAATAAAAGACTAATATGGAAGTACCACAACATATTTACATGCAATCACTAAGTATGCTAAGAAAAGAAGAGGTGCTAGAATGAATGTGCCAAAACCAAGTATGGACTATGTAGCTATAGTCCAGTTGTAGAATCATTGGTGTATCCTCATATCAATCACCAAACATTCCAATGAATATTATTATGCCACATTACCAGGATGCATACTAGATGCCAGCTCATGTAGAGCTTGACATCTCACAACTCTTTTCTTTATTGTTTCGTGAACTTCCAATGACCACGACTCGTGAAGATTTTTTGCAATATCCCACTTGATGATGTCTAGAAACTTCTCAATGAATGCCAAATCTCCCATGGATGATCATTCTCTCTGTTTGTGAATTTTACTTTGATCCCGAACAATTTGCCACCAAGATAGACATCTCTGTAGAGAGAGGAAATAGTCCACCACATAGAGCATGGATCATGATGGTAATATGTTTCTGCCATTGTAGAATGAAATTCTTGTGGAAAGTGGCTTTTGCAATGAGAATATGCAATTCTTGAGTGGTAGAAGGAAATTTACAAGCATCCATTGAAGTTTTCTCTTCTTGGCAATGCCATTTCATTCATTTTTAGCCTCTTCTTATGCTTATTGATGGCAGTTTCCCCAGCTGTGCACCAAAAACATGGATCCCCAAGAGGAACACTAAGAAAAATGGGGTTTCTAATACAAGAAAATCTATCTTGTACTATCAACAACCATCTCTTTCATCTTCTATGTGTCCATAACAAAGAAAAGAACACCAAGAACAAGAAATCTTCATGCAACTTCATAAAAACAATTCTCCCACAACTTTAACTTTAACAAAATCCATCATTCTCTTCATATTCTTCATAGAATTCTTTGATAGATATTAAAAACACAAAATAATACTCCATTTGAATGGAAAGATATCACATATGATTCATCTTCAAATATTCCACAATTTTCTCTCACAATCTCTCACATGTAGATACATTGTCTTTCATAGAATTGGCTATCTTTGACTCTCTCTCTCTCTCCCTCTCAATAGTACATCATCCCTCACTATAATACTCAATAATCACTCATAATAACCATTCTTTGGTCTTGTGAATACCCCTCCCAAGAGGTGTGTCTGATATGAAAGGTCACCAGAGCCACTACAATGACTCTTCATAGCTCATCACTATCTCTTCACTCTAGTCCTCTCTTGAGTCTTCAACATATACTTATTCTACCTCCTTAAGATCTTTTTAACTTGCATTCACCTCTTTCCAAGGCTAGAAAAATTTTCCAAAGTCTCACATACATTCCATAGAACACTTAAGAGGCATACAAAATAGAACAAAACAAGAACAGAGGCTTTACAGAAGCTCAACAAAGGGTTACATAATGTCAAAAGAAAGCATCCAACTTAACTTAAATCATTCAAAATCATAAAAAACCATTCAATGAGCTTTAAAAAAATCTAAAACTTCATCAATCATTACTCATCCTTCCATACAAAAGAAAAACATAACAAAATAGAAGCTATCATAACTAAATAGAACCTCAATAGAACATCACAGAGCCTCGTATCTTTACTATGCAACATCACGAGCTTCCAAAACCATCCCACCCTATCCAAAACACTCTCAAACACTTCCAAAACAACTAAAAATCATTCAAAATCCATTAAAAATAATTCAAAATCCATAAAAAATCAACCATTCAACCCTAAAAAACAACAAAAATCAACAAAAAAACCAAGTCGTTTCAGCATTCAACACTTTAAAACCAATTGAACTAAACACATGATCCAATAGCACTCCATAGGGCACTCTAAACATGCACTTTCTTGGGTTAAAGAGAAATGCAAAACTACGTGCGATGCTTGAAACACTCCACTAAAATAATTAGCATTATTTCCCTTATGGTGGCTACCCCCAAATCATTGATAAAAAAATTTAGCTCCCCAGGAAAAATATCACCAAAAGTCTTATCAGCTATACATTGCCAAGAACCTAATGCATTGCATAATCCAAATGCCATCACATTATATGCAAAGGTACCAAATACAGTAATAAATAGCATTTCAGCTTATCTTCCTCCTGCAATAGCCATTTGGTTATATCCAGCAAAGTATTCCATAAATAAATAGACATCCCTACCCTGCTAACTGATCTAGAATCTGATCAATGAATGGTAGCGTATCCCTAAAATCGATGCAAAGCCAGATTTGATTATTCTTCTTTTTCTTGATAACCACTGGCAAACACCACTCTATGGGTTGTTACATGAAATATCAGGCCAACCTTATGCAATTTTTGTAACTCCTCAAATAGTCCATCCCTTAGCTCAAAAGGCACACACCTCACTTTTTGTTACACAAGATGGCTACCTTCCTTCAAAGGAATAGTATGCATAGCCAAACTAGGAGGAATATCCCTCAGCTCTTGTCATAACTCCAAGCAAAGATATCGTGGGATTCTTGGATTCCACACATAGTTCCTCCTCTCTTCTAGTTTAAGCATAGCCCCTAATTTAATAGGTCATGGATCATCAATGTTTCAAGATCTAGCTCAATCACATCCATGTCTCTTATTCTATCTTGAGCTTCAATTGGCTCATTTAGAGTCACCTGGTATATATCCTCTGTAGTGGATCCCTCTTTTGATTCATCACTTGATGAAGTCTCACTACCAGAAGGTTCCTATAATGCATCTAATTTTGATAAGGATAAAGGAGCTCTCTCACTTTGAGGAGACTCAAGATACGCATGTACTACCACACAGCTAGCACCTCTCTCAAAAATCACACAACTAGTAGGTATAACTTGACAGTCAAATTTCAAGATCCATGGCCTTCCTAACAATACTTGATAGCTTGCCTATCCTGCAAATCGAATAACCCTAAAGTCTACAGTGCATTCCACACTCGTAACAGTCACATGAACTTTGGTAATGCAACCTTCAGGTTGTCTTAAGCTGTCATCAACCATTCGAAGAATTGTGGAGGCATCCTTTAGATCTCTAATCCTAGCCTTTCCATCAATTCCAAACTCATGATGTTGACAAAGGATCCCATGTCTACAATAGCATGATCCACTAATACTCCATTAACATATGTTACTACCCTTGGGCAATGCTTGCCAGCATGCTCAAACCAATTCTCTCCCACACGAGCTATTGCCAAGGGCTCACCGATATACCCAGTGCAAAGAATCTTTTTAAATTATTTACGCACTCCTGGAGATAACTTGATCAATTGCAAGAGATTCACATCAAGCTCATGATAATTAGCAGTGGTTCTCTTCTCTCGCTAGACCATTCTCTCCTTTCGCCTTTGAACTGGCTTTGGCGCCTCCTTCTTGGCTTTTACCCTTCTTCTTTGGCAACTTGTTTTGAGGGTCAGCTTTGGCATCGGCAATTTTTAGAGGATTGGCTTCTACATTAGGGCTAAGACTTGCGTCCCTTTATCATCCTATTTAGGATTTACCTCAATAGGTTTTACATTATCCTTATTTCCTTCTTTAGCCTTTTTCCCTCTTATAATGGCTTGCAAATTAGAAGCTTCAATGTTATTGACACTCACAACTTCAATAAGACTAGCACCACTACTATTTGCTTTGGTCCATCATCCTGCTGAAGATTATTCCCTTGCGCTCAATGATTGACGAACTTGGTTGCCTACTCCCTTGCTACAGAGAACTAATCTTACTCCAACAAGTACTAGCTAGATGGTCGAACTTCCCACATATGTCACATTTAACATTGTGGCAATTTCTAGGGAAATGTTGGCCACCACACCAATTATAGCTGAATCTTGAGGGGGGGCACCCTCTTCAGGACATTGAATCCCTATCAAATTCTAATATTTTTTAAGAAAATTGACATCAACAGCTATTTTTCCATATTATTTGGTGATCATGTTGATATAGTGCTTCATCATATCCTTAACTTTGCTAAGGACATTCAATGCACTAGACTCATAGCCATGATCATCTACTTGCTATTCCATCAGCCTAACCACCTAATTAGGGGTTGGGCACTGCTACTGATTGATTGGAACCACATTAGGGTTTATCATTTGACTTCCATTATTTAGTGGAACTATCTAACTAGCCACTGGCATGGTCACACTACTCGGAGGAGCTAGTATCAAGGGCACATTTTCTATCATGATTTCTCTCCCATTCGGGTCAGTCATAGCTATCCCTTGACTTCCATTGGTCAATGCCAAATTATTTCCAGTAACTAAACCACATTAAGATTGGCTCTAGAGGCATAGGCCATTTGTAGTCGAGATTCTACTTCCTCTGCTCGTCTAATAGTAGTGTCTATATCTACCCAGGTGACATTACTCAACTACACATGAATATTGAAGTCCAAACCATACAAAAAAAATTACAGTTGGGCAGTGCTTTGGGATAGGGATAGAGGCTTGTGATTCATGAAAGACCTCTTTTAACTTCTTGGCATATTCTTGTATATCCTCATGTGGCTTTTTGTGTGTCACATTTAGTACACATAGCCAATATTGACCACCCCTTTCAGGGAAAAATTCCCTTCAAAGAAAGGCTGCATAAAATAAATCAATAGTAGTTATGGTTCTGACCTCTAGGCCGTGATACCATATTGCAGCTCTTCTCGTGAGAGTCATGTTAAAGAACATCAGTAAATGTCTTTCATATTGGATATGACAATTGAACATCAACTTTTGAAACTCCCTAATGTGGAGCTCCATTGTCACGTGCCTGCCTAACAATTCCCTAGTAGCACATTTTAGTGGTCCATCAGGGAACTATCCTAGACGTCTTTGTATGGAACATGCGAGAATGCATGGGGTCTATCATCTAGGTTTCCCAGAGCCCACCCTGTAATGAAATATACCAGCCACCACCACAAGGGTAAACCTACAATCTCGGGGTCCTAATTTAAAAACTAAGGTCTCGATACATCAAGTAGCTCCATTGGAGGTATCCTACAAGGGCTTCTCGTCCAACTGGAGCAATCGTAGTTACACGGTTCATGGAGTGAAGCGCTTTTTTCCATTAACTGGTCAGGGAACCTTAGCGAAGTTCTAGCACACACAGCCGCCGCACCCTTCCCCTAAGATAATTACTGATTATGATTTTAAGACGTGACCCTAGGTAAGTCAACGCTCGGCTCTACCTAATTTTTCCTAATTAACGTTTGGTTCAATCTCTTGAGAGAAGCTTCTAGCTTACCGCGGCCACCCATCTGTAGGATGGATCCATCAGGGATCTCACCCACCCACTTTCCACAAATGGTTTTCTTTAGTTTTCTAATTACCTATCACATTAAGTTATGACATATGAAAGCAGTTTTGTTAATTAACCCATTATCACACGTTCCTTCACGTAATTTTTAGGGCACAACACAAAGATAAAGAAAATAATCTTTTGGCAAAACATATTTTGCAAAGTTTTTTACAATGATTTTTCCCTTCTACCTACATATAACGTGAATCACATGATGTAGTCAATGCAACAATTTTGATGGCTAATCCATCTTTGGGAAGAGCCTTTGTTGCTTGGAAGGGATTATGGGATACATTTATGGAAGATCTCCCTTCTATGCCCATCTATGCAAGTTGTGCGCTAGCTCAATCCTCCCATCCCAATGGAAGAATTTTCTCTTCAAGCTCAAAAATTCCTCTCTTGGTTGAGCATTGCAATCATGGAGCTTATTGGAAAAGAGTGGAGCATCTTGGAGCACTCAAGAAAGGCTGGATCATTGTTTACTTGCCATCTTCATCAAGCATCATAAGTTACTTGGTTCTTGAACTCTTATTCTCTCAAATTCGTCCTCTTGCTAAGCCATCACCAATTTCTTGAGAGAATGCAAGAGCTCAAGTAGGCATTAGGAGATAAATTTGATGCTTGTTTGTTGTCCAACTCTTCACAGTCATTCTGCCTCACTTTCATTGCATTCGAATGGGTAAATTCATGTTGAAACTCATTAAGGACTATTGCTTATGCTTACCTTAACCAATTGATTTGTTGTTTCTTGAGTGAGCCACTTAAATTTTTTAAAAATCCATTGTATAAGGGTAAGTCAAGAGTGAGTCACTGCTTGGTAAGCCCTACCCTTGATCCTGATTTTCCATTCCATGCATTTCATGAAAAGGTTCAATTCCTACTTCCAAATGCATCTCATGCTAGGTGTTTAAATAATAAATTTATGCCATGTATATTCTAGGTGAGGAAAAGCCCGATGCTAGGCAAGGTGGCAAGACAAAAGAGGGGTGACCCCCCCTTGCCATCAAAGACCCTGAAGGGGTGCATAGCCTAGCTCGGGGGGAACTTTGCCCACCTCCCAGTGACCAAAGTTGCTTGCAGGTGCAGGTACTCTCTTAAAGAACCAAGATATTGACTTGGCACTGCTGTATGAGATGCATTTGCTGATGTATGGATGTATTATTGGTTGCAAATGTATGTGAAATACTGTTGAGGATGTATTTACAGACATGAGAATACATATGCAGTCACAATGGCAATGAATACGATGCTTGGAATGTATGGGAGATGCCTATGCATGGGGAAATTATGCTAAGAGATGTTTATGACATGCTCTGTTCTGGAATAAGGTTGCAAACAATGAATTTGGATGATTGAGCAATGTATTATGCCATCTGGGATGACCTTTCAATCATGCATTGACAAGTTGATCCCTTGCAACCCTTTTCTTGACCCCCACACGGTGCTATAAGAGATTTGCTAGCATTTACAGAAGTATACCTATTCCTAGGAACTAAGGTGCAGATCTTGCAGAGTACCCATAGGTCCTACTAAGGGCCTTGATAATTTTTGGATGAGGCTATTTTGGAAAGACAAGAGGTTGTACTTGCAGGCATAGCAGCAAACACAAAAAATCATGCTAAGATGATGAGGGAAATGCATCAAATGAGAGCCACCATGGACACACTTAATTCTAATTTCTCTAAGTGGTTGGAGATTCAACTGAAGGGAAAAGAGCAAGAATATCGGTCACAGGTACATGCTGAAAGGACCACCTTCCCATCAATTAATGCAAATTCTCAAGGCATTTTAAGAAGAATGGGAATTTCCAATATTAGCTTTGAGCTTGGTGAACCTTCTCATAAACAAGAGGACCCATTAGGAAATGCATCATGGGGAAATTCTCAGCTTCCATCAGCCCCCATGCCTTCAACAAGGTTTCAACAGCCTTTTGGCAAGAATCACTCTCATAATAGTACCACTTTTGGCACTCAACATGATCAATTTCAGTTGGGACAGTTTGGACAGGTCACTCCTCATGAACGAGAACTAAGAGATAAGATTATCTTCTCTAAATTTAATGGCCAATCCTCTTCTGAATTGGAAGAATGGCTTTTAAAGCTTGAAGACTAAGAAATGATGACCAAAAGATCCACTTTACCACGATCCACTTGGAAGGATTTGCCCATACATGATGCTTGTATATTAAGAGGGAAAATCAGCAAGTTGATACTTGGGATGCATTTAAAGCACTTATGGTTCAAGTTTTTGTGTCCCCCGTACAGAAAGAGAAGTTTGCCCGACAGTGGTATCACCTAAAGCAACATGGCTTGACAGTTCAGGACTACACAAATCAATTCCTTCATCTCACGATGTATGTTGAATCCATAAGTGATTATGCAAAGCTGCATAAGTATATATATGGCTTGGATCCTTAGTTATCAGTGCCTGATGTTTCAGCACAGTCACCTTCTGATTTGTTCGAGGCTATTGAATTGGTTGAAAGATACTCCCATAAGTATTGTAGGGATACTTTAGTTCAGCCACAGTATGGACAACAAAGAAGCTTATCTTAGCCCTCTTTTGGGCAACCTAGAGGGCCTACATAGTCCAATTTTGGACAACAACGAGCTGCTATAAAGCAGGTCCACTTTGGAGCCAATTATGGTGGTGGAAATAGGCCATTTAGCATCCCCATATTTCCCACATATCCCACCTTCAATGCCTCAAGGTAAATCCGTAATTTTAGGGCAATAAACAACGACATGGCTGAGAATAAACAAAGGGAAAGCAAAAACAAGAATGTCTCAGCCTTTGCTAGAGTCAACTGTCCATTCCCATGGATTTGTACAAAGAAAGGAAAGAAAAATGACTTCGTTTCAAGTGTGGGAAAAAGTACACAGCTGAACATGCTTCCAAATGTGCTTATAGAAATGCAAAGTCAAGAGTCCAAAGTATGTTGGTCTTTGAAGACTTGGAGGATGACCATGAGGATGCAAGTGCCTTTGTAATCACTGTTGAAAATGACGAGGCTGATGAAGAAACAGGGCAAGAAGAGTTCTTTGACCCTACATACACCTTTCCCTTTGATCATGGTGGTCACATACGAGTAGATATGGGTGACAAGAATGACTCACATGCTACTGCCACTATTCGTACTATCTCCCTGGATGCTTGGACAGGATCAAAGAGCCCTAACACCATTGGTCTTCAAGGCAAGATTCATAGGAAAGATGTGTTATCTTGGTAGACAGTGGTAGCACACAGAGTTTCATAAATAGAGCAGTCATGGATAGGTTGAAATGTTTTGCCATTGATTTACAGCAATCACCCACTGAAGGTGCAAGTTGCCAATGGGAGTGAAGAAATTAGTACTCAAATATGCCCAGCTCTACATATTCAGCTTGCTGAAAATTCTGGGAAAAATGTAGACTTAATTGCACTTGACATGGGGCCAATAGACATTGTGTTAGGCTATGATTTCCTGAAGACTTTGGGCACCATTTCCATGGATTTCTCTTTGTTGTATATGTAGTTTTTCATTGATGGATAGCCTGTTCACTTGCAGGGAATTGAAAATAGCAGTGAATATCAGCTCTTTACAACCAAACAACTTAAGAAAGAGTTCAAGAAATGCTCTCAGATTTTTGTACTACAGTTAAATAAGGAAAATATAGATTAGTCTACAAAATAATTCAGCTTTAAAGGCTCTTCTTGATGAGTACAATGATTTGTTTCAGCTACTCCCAAGAGAGATGTTGACCATCCCATTGATTTGGAACCACACTCAAAGCCAGTGAATAAGCCTCCTTACAGGTTGTCCAAATGTGAAAGAGAAGAAGTGGCCACGCAAGTCAAGGATTTATTGGATATGGGTTTCATAGAGCCTAGCTCATCTCCCTATGCATCACCTATCTTGCTAGTAAAAAAGAAAGATGGCTCATTTAGAATGTTCATAGACTATAGAGATTTGAATAAGGTCACCATGAAGAATAGATACCCTATCCCTAGGGTGGATGACTTGTTAGATGAGTTGGAAGGGGCTAAATATTTCACAAAGATTGATTTGAGATTTGGTTATCATCAGATATGCATGCGTGAAGGGGATGAGATTAAGACATCATTTAGGACTGATTGTGGGCTTTATCACTTCTTGGTTATGCCCTTTGGTTTGACAAATGCACCTGCCACTTTTAAGAGTCTAATGAATAAAATACTTTAGCCATTTTTATTTAGATTTGTGTTGGTATTTTTTTATGACATTCTCATCTACAGTTGTTTATTGGAACCTCATCTATTGCACATGAGACATGTATTTGATGTACTTAGACATCATAGACTCTTTGCCAAGGAGAAAAAATGTTCCTTCATGCAGACTGAGGTAGAGTATTTGGGCCACATTGTCAGTGAGGCAAGCATTAGAGCTGATCCAAAGAAAGTGCAATGTGTCAGAGATTTGCCTACACCCGCAAATACCACCTCTTTGAGAGGATTCATGGGTCTCTCTTCATTCTACCGCAGATTTATTCAACACTATGCCACCATTGCATCTCCTCTTACTGATAGGTTGAAGAAAGAAGCATTTTTCAAGGATGCCATTGTAGATAGAAGCTTTAACCAGCTAAAAGGTTTTCTTACTTCAGCCCTGATCTTGGTTTTCCCTTATTTCTCCAAGGAATTTACCATTCTGTGTGATGCCAATGGCCAAGGTATTGGTGCAGTATTGCTGCAAGAACATGGGGTAATAGCTTTTGAAAGCTGAAAACTTGCTGAAAATGAGATGGTAATGAATGTCTATGATCAGGAAATGCTGGCTATTCTTCATGCCATAAAGAAAATGCACCATTACTTGTATGGTAGCAGGTTTAGAGTCAAGAGTGACCATAGTGTAATGAAAGAGAGCTAACTGTCCTAACTAAGGGAGAGAAGAGAGAGAAGGACTGCACGAGAAGAGGGAGAGGAGAGAGAAATATGGGAAGAAGAGAGAGAAAGAGAGGAAAGGGAAGAAGAAGAAGAGGAGGAAGAAGAACCCATGGAAGCCTGAGAAGGTGAAAAGAGAGTTTCTTGATAATTTATGTGATGCCTCAAAATACCCTCTTACACCTTATATTCCATCAGTGTGACTTGTATGTTCCCATGCCATGTTACCGTGATCCCCTCTCATTACAAACCATCCCGTCTCATAAAGTTTTTGTCCTAAAAAACAAGGGATGTTGTCCTATCCTGTAAGGGTGTGCTGTAGGAAATCAGCCATAACTTTGTGTGAGAAACTCCGAATGGGACAATTGAGGTGTTGTTACGGATCCCATGAGATGTACTTTCAGCCCATGTGGGTGCGGCAAGGCTGCAATTAGGTCAGGACCAAAACTATTGCAAAATAGAGGACTGTCCAGGAGTTACTAGTGTGCTGTCCCAGATGGTATGACTAGAGAAAAACAACCATAACTTCCTCTAGGAAACTCCAATCAGGGCAAGTGAGGTGTTGGTGTGGATCCCTCGAGGTGTAATTTCAGCCCATGTATGGGGGATGGACCTAAAAATGGACCAGGACCAAAATTGGTGCAAAATAGGTGATCGAGACACAGACTGTAGCCCAAAATAGGTGTCATGGTTAAGTTCTAGCTAATACGGCCTCGTTGAGGTGTGGAAATTCATCCAAGATAGATGTTGATTGCCAAGAAGCTTCCTCTTTTGGTAGGCCTTGCCATTTGATCAGGTATTCATGGATGGAACGGGTGCGGAGTTGCTTTTCACACTTCCCAATGACCGCTTCAAGAATATACTGGATAAGGCCCTCCTCATCTATGGGGGGTAGCTCCTCTACATGATCTTTGGAAGTGCCAATGAAAGGTTTCAATTGGCTCACATGGAAGAAATTATAGATCTTAGTAGTGGGAGGGAGTTGGAGATGATAAGCCAAGTCCGCGACCTTCTTAATGATTGTGTAAGGCCCATAGTAACGATGTGCCAACTTGTTGCAAGAACCACCCTTTAATATAGCATAACGGGACTTGGGGACCTTGAGGAGTACCAATTCACCCTCTTGAAAGTCAAGGGGTCTTCTTTTTGCATAAGCATGGAGCTTCATGTGCTCTTGAGCCCTTTTGAGGTTTACCTTGCATTGTTGAAGTAAAGCTTGCATGCAGTCCAACTCTTCTTTTCCAAGGGGGTTGAGCTTTTCATTGAATATCACGGTAGGAAGGGGTACTCGATAACCATACAATGCTTCGAAGGGAGAGACTCCAATGCTCAAATGAGTGGAGTTGTTGTAAGAAAATTTCCTTGCCACGGGTGTGGGTAATCTCAAAGTCATAGTTTTGTAGGGTAGCCACCCATCTACGTTGTTTGGGAGTGAGGTTGGGCTGAGTCAAGAAGTATTTGAGCACACGGTGGTCACTTTTCACCTTAAATCTACTGCCATACAAGTAGTGATGCCACTTTTTAATAGCATGAATGACTACCAACATCTCTTGATCATAGACATGCAACTCTCTCTCTTTATCATCCAATTTTTGGCTCTCAAATGCTATTACCCTGTGTTCTTGCAGCAAGACTGCACCAATACCCCATCCACTAGCATCACACTGGATGGTAAAATCCTTTGAAAAGTCGAGGCATAAGAGGATGGGGGCTGAAGTGAGCAAGTCTTTCTGCTGAAAACTGCAATCAGCCAAATCATCCCATAGGAAAGCCTCTTTTTTCAGCCTGTCTATTAATGGCGCTGCAATTGTGGCATAATGGCGAATAAATTTCCGATAAAAAGAGGAGAGGCCAAGAAAACCAAGCAAGGAGGTAGTGGTAGTGGGGATGGGCAACGTTCCCCCCGGGCCAAGTTGTGCATCCCTTCAGGGTCTTTGATGGCAAGGGGGGGTCACCCCTCTTTTGTCTTGCCACCTCACATGGCTTTGGGATTTTCCTCACCCGAAATATACATGGAAGGAATTTATTATCAAGCAACCAGCATGATATGCATTTACAAATTGAGGATTGGGCCTTTCATGATATGCATGATCAATAAGGAAATGGGATGGGGAAGGGGTTACCTCTGCAATTCAGTGACTCACTGATTGCATGACTTACCCTTCTTACAAATTTTTTTATCAATAGGAATCAAACAAGAGCACAGTTAAGGATTAGAGTAAAATCTTGATCAATGGGAAAGAAATTGAAGATTATCGAGCTATGCATGCATTCCCAAGCTGTGGGCTAAGGGTGGGAATCCCATCGACAATCTCAACCCAAGTATTTCTTCCATATCTCTCATCAAGTGGTTGAGCTCAACAATTGGATGTAAAAGAGAGAGGAAGAACTGATTGACTGCTTGGGGAAGAGTTATTGGCTGCCTCCTTCAAGAGCTTTGTGGTTGCCCATCTTCTTGCTGCCCATGGTTGTATGGGGGGTCTTCAATGTCGTGTATCTTTACTTTTTGAAGCTTGTGGCTGCTCCCAAGGCTCCCGAGAATAGTGAATTGAAGGGGATTTAGAGTATTCTGGGCTAAAGGTTCAATGACTGCTATGGCTACTGCCCACAGTAGGGTTTGAGGTGCTGTCAAGAACTGATGGGGGGGGTTAATACCCGTGCTCAAGCTTGCCCAGGGGTGTGCCAAAGCTGAGGACTGAAGCAAGGGACGGCTGAGGGAGTAGGCCAGGAAGACCAGTGCAAAATGCGCCACGTTTTTCAGGCTACTCCCTGGAGGCTCCACACAAGGTAGGCAAGGCTCAGTACCACTTGTAATGAAAGAGACCTAACTGTCCTAACTAAGGGAGAGAAGAGAGAGAAGGGCTGCAGGAGAAGAGGGAGAGGAGAGAGAAAGATGGAAGAAGAAGAGAGAGAAAGAGAGGAAAGGAAAGAAGAAGAAGAAGAGAAAGAAGAAGCCATGGAAGCTTGAGAAGGTGAAAAGAGAGTTTCTTGATAATTTATGTGATGCCTCAAATACCCTCTTACACCTTATATATCATCAGTGTGACTAGTATGTTCCCATGCCATGTTCCCGTGATCCCTGCTCATTACACATAGAGTCCTCAAATATTTCTTATCTCTGTCCAATCTTTCTCCTAAGCAATGTAGATGGGTGGCCACATTGCAAAATTATGACTTTGACATTACCTATACTCATGGGAAAGACAATGTAGTGGTTGATTCCTTGTCTAGAATGTGGGCATGTAAAGTCTTTGCCATCATGGAATTGCATAGCAATTGGATACACGAGCTTCAAGAGGCTTACCTATTGGATGCTAATTTCAGCAATATATTTTAGAAATTACAGCAAGGTCAATGTACAGAAAACTCTCCATTTCAGCTAAAAAATGGGCTTTTATGGCATAATGACAGGATTGCTATCCCTCACACTTCCACATTCAAGCAAAAGATCATGCAAGAAATGCATTCAACACCTACATCTAATCATTTGGGAGTGTTCAAAAACTATGAAAAAAATGCCAAGAGTTTTCATTGTAAGGGCCTTTGGAGATATGTTAAAGAATATGTCTTGAGTTGTGTGCCTTGTTAGCAAAACAAGGACAACACATTAAAGCCAGGTGGGTTGCTACAGCCATTGCCTATTCCTGAGGGCAAGTGGACTCATATAACCATATATTTTATTACAGGTCTGCCTCTCACCAAGAAAGGGTGGAATAGCATCTATTTTATCACCACTAAAGCCCAATTTACTGCATCACAAGTAGCCAGCCAATTAATGGAACATGTGTTCAAATTGCATGGGTTACCACATGTCATTGTGCATGATCGGGATACAAAATTTATGAGCAATTTTTGGCAAGTGCTATTCAGTTCTATGGGCACCAAGTTGGCTCCCTCTACAGCTTACTACCCCCAAAGCGATGGTCAAAAAGAGAGGGCCAACAAATGGCTGGAAACTTATATGAGACACTTTTGTCATGATGTTCAGCATGTTTGGGATGGTCAAAAAGAGAGGGTCAACAAATGGCTGGAAACTTATATGAGACACTTTTGTCATGATGTTCAGCATGTTTGGGATGCATGGTTACATTTTGTTGAGTTTGCCTATAATAACTCTACCCATGCTAGCATTGGAATCTCACCCTTCAAGGCTTTATATGGGTATAAGGTCCCTCTCCCCACGTTCATCTTCAATGACAAGATCAATCCTCAAAGCAAGGAAGAATTGGATAGGATGCAGGCCCTACTTTAGCAATGTAAGGTGAACTTAAAGAGAGCTCAAGATCAAATGAAGCTTTATGCTAATGAGAAAAGACGGGACATTGAGTTCCAAGAAGGGGATTTGGTTTTGCTGAAGGTACCTAAGTCTAGGTATGCCACTCTTAAGGATGGCTCCAACAACAAGCTAGCTCACAGGTTCTATGGACCCTATCAGATTATCAAGTGGGTGGGTGACTAAGCTTATCAGTTGGAATTACCCCCTTCCACCAAGATTCACAATGTTTTTCATGTGAGTCAACTCAAACTTTCATTGGATCATCACTGGATTACTTAGAAGAGCTCCCTCCTATGGATGATGAGGGTATTATCCAATACATTCCAGAGGCAGTCATAGGTCAAAGGGAAAAGAAGATGTGCTCAAGATCAATCATGGAATACTTGATCAAATGGCAAGGATTACCCCTTAAAGAGGCCTCTTGTCGACCAGCTTCAATCATGGAAGAGTTCCCTCATCTTATGGATACTAACTTGGCTGAAATGTAGTCCATATGTAGTGTCCCAATTTAGTCAATCTATAGATAGCTCTTTGTTTTTAACCAAATTTTATTCTGAATTATGGGTAGCATTTATTGCTATACATGGGCTGAAAGTACTCAAAGTAAGCTCCATTTCTATGTGACAAACACCCCGATCGGAGTTACCTGCCAAAAGTTATTGTAGATTTACTATAGCATGGCCTTGTAGTAGACAACATGATGTCCATTGTCTCCAGCACTCAATCCCTCACTGAATATGGGTCAAAATTGGATTTTTCTTATTCCCCAATCATGCCCATACATCATATTGTCTCCATGACCCAAATATATACATACATAACCCCCACATGATTTATCGAATAACCCCTTGTAATCATGCAGTAGAGTAGTACTCTAGACTACCCTGCCCTATTTTATAATAAGTGCACATTTTGTTTTTTAGCACAAAAACCCTTGGGTGGGGATGGAATGTAAGAGACGGGGAATACGAGAAGAATACATAATAAAATAATGGATGAAAAATACCTGCTACACTGGCAAGTATATAAAATGTAAGGGACAACATTTTCACCATCAGATTATAATAATACACGTCTCCTTCATCTTCTCTCCCTCTCTCTAGCTTTCATGGCTTCTTTTCTTCCTTTTCTGTCTTTCTCTCTCCATTTATAGTATTTTTCTATCCTTGCCACTCTCTTTCTCTCTCTTTTGTAGTCTTCTCTCTCCTCTTTCTCTCTCCCCGGTCCTCTCCTTGACAGGTACAAAATAACCCCCTTGGAGCAGGGTTCTGCATCTAGCTATGGGGGAGGCATAACATGATCATTCCTCTTATTATCCTAATTATATATTTACAATCAAATCTAGCTATTGCAAGCACAATCAATCTTTCCTATGCAACCAATCAATGCATGCACACATAAAAATGAAATAGCAGCAAGTGTTTTTAGCATAGGAATTAGCTCCACCCAAATCTAGGGTTTCTCTTTTAAGGTCTCACCTTATTCTTAGGGTTTCTTGTAACTCTTTTTCAGGATCCACAAGTTATTTTACGAATCTAAAGTCTATTTTATCCTTATGAAAAATTTGGTACTTTTCCCTAAATGATAATATGGGAATTTATACCTATGGTAGGCAATTCATGCGCTGCCTTGCCCTAACCCATGCTTAGCAGGATTTCAAATGATTTTCTAAGTCTCTTTAGACTTTAGAATTTGTATCGACAAATTCTCATCAATGTCTAACAAGTCCTACAGACTTCTGATATTTATTTAATTTCTTGATACTGATAGTTTCAGGGTTGTCCAGTATTTCATAGTTGTTTTTTCTTTAACATTCTCAATATTTTAGGTTAGGTTTTCTCATTGATTCATATGTGGGTCAACTCATGATATTGATGCTCTTGCTAATATAATCATTAATATTAACATTGCGTGTTTTTTCAATAAAAAAATAATTTTTATTTTATTCTACTCATATTCTATGGTTTAATCGATGATGTACCACCATTTGTCGAACTTTCAACGTTATCTAGAAAGAACAATTTTCATTTAGCTATGTCCTAAGTACAATGTTGATTGTTTTTCTGAAAATTTATTCTAGGCAATGCAAAAAACGTAAGTATAGTTTTTCTTTCATCTTTCAGACATCAAATTATATTACTACGCATCTAATTTATGCACATCTAGCATATATTTTCCTATACAATTTTTTGTTGATTTAATGCATTGATTATTTCATGATATTATCTAAGTGATTTTCTATAAATTATTATAAAACTCATATGTTTACTATTAGAAAAATGAAATGGAGATAATCACTTTTAGAAAAAACTTATAAAATATTTCATTTTCTAACACCGTCTAATTATGTTATTATAATCACATACCTCATTAATGAAATAACAATAAATATCACCAAATAAATCATAATTACAATATTTTTTTAATGATAGGCATATAATACTTTTCCAAGTGAAAGAGTCTTTTTACTTAATAGTTAATTATTATATTACTTAGGTTATTTTCCTAAGTGACAGTTCATACGCATTTTCTTTAGAATGTGTTTATAATTGTTTAAAGTCAAATATAGTGATAAGCTTCTAAAATATTAATTTTTTCTAAATCGACAAGGTATTATCTCTATTAGATTTGTAGTAAACAGGGGTTTTGCCAATTCCTACCATGTCATTTTCTCCATCCGCTGCGTTCCTTGTTGCCCTTGCTTCAAATGGGCTTTTTGAATTTCTGTGACCACCCAAAGCCATGGATGTCAAGCAAAGTTGATGTGGTAGTTTAGGGAGAGTTAGTGGTCGTCTAGAAAAATTTCACCTACGTTTCACTTAGTGGTATAGCCGTATGGGATGAAGATGTTATAGGGAATAGAGAAAATGAAAATGAGGTAGAAGGGGGGTAGTTTCCTCTTTCATACTCAAAGCTTCAATGGATAAGAGAAGTAGAAATTTTTTTCCATCATCAAGAGATCTTCCTTCTTATTTCTTTGTGAAGGAGAGGGGGTGTATTTATAGGCATAAGGGGGATCATGCAATCGACTCATTCTTTTGGCTACTTTCAAGAGCCAATTGAGCTTTATTAAAAATGCATTTTGATTGCCTACCTGTTGGATGATGGCATGGGGATGATTATTTTATGTTATATTACCTTCCAAGAATAAAAAATATAATAAATTTTGGTATATGTTTTCAAAAATGTATTTTTTCCTTCAAAACTACTTCATCTTGTGGTTTTTGGCCAGGTTACCTCATGACTTATCTAGTTTTTAAAGTCATGTCATACTCTTTGATACTTAACTTACTCAATATCATGCTTGTTCTTGCGTGTTCTTCATCTACCGATTAAGGCTTTTGCAATTTGTCTTGCGATTATGAAATCAATGCGATCTTTGACGTATTAAATGGAATCGGGAATGCTAAATCAAATATAATGCATAAAAATTTATGTTCAAGTCGTCATAATATTATTTACGAGGTGTCTTTGCTTTATATTGGCTAGGAACATTGAGGCATCTTCTCGTGTCAGATTGCAAAATTAATTTAATGCAAGACTCGATATTAAGAAATTTACGCATGGTCACTTATGTGATAGCTCAATGAGTAAATTTTTAAAACGCCTCAAGCTCTAATTCATTTCTTGATATGAAGTGTTGTGGCGGGAATATTACATCCTCTCCTCCTTATAGAAATCGAGATGCCCTCATCTCAAAAAAAGAACAAGGGAAATTGTTTTTCTAGAGCTATCTCTTCTATCCAGGTGGCATCCTCCTCACGATAGTCATTCCACTGGATAAGATACTCTCTAATGGTTCTGTTTCTCAGAGGTTTCTCTTTTACATTTAGAATCTTATTAGGTTGGAGTTCAAGGGCTCCTTGACTACGCATTACAATATGCTGGTCATCAAGAATATGATCTTGATTTGCCATATAAGCTTTTAGAAGACTAATGTGAAATACATTGTGGACTTTCACATGATCAGGAAGTTGTAGTTTGTAGGCATTAGCTCCTAGGCATTTGAGAACCTTGTATGGTCCATAATACCTTGGGGTCAACTTTTTGAACTTTTCCAATGACAGAGAACTCTTCTTTGGGCATACACGAATGAAAACCTTAGGACCCTTGTCTGCCTCTTCTTTGGCTAGCTCAATGACTAGATTGCCAAGCATCCATATCATGGTAGCTAAAGTCACTCCTTTAGATGGCTCTTCCATGATAAGTGCATTTAGAAAAGCCTTGTGACTTAATGCATCAACAATCACATTCTCTTTTCCAGGTCTGAACTTGATTTTAAAATCAAATTCTTGTAAGACTTCAATCCACCGGCACTGCCTCATGTTGAGGTCTGGTTGAGTAAAGATCCATTTGAGACTTTTGTGGTCGGTGACCAAAGTAAACTTTCTTCCAAGTAGATAGTGTCGGGACAATTTGAGAGCATGGATCATAGCTAATAGCTCGAGAAAATGGGTGGCATAAATTCTCTCATGAATTTTCAAGTTCCTTGAGGAATAGGCTACTGGATGACCCTACTGCATAAGCACACAACCTAGTGCAAGAGAACTTGTGTTTATTATGACCTCAAACTCTTGACTTAGCTCAGATAGCTTTAAAATTGATGCTCTTACCAAAATTTTCTTGAGATGCTCAAAACTGGCTTGCTCAATGGGTGTCCATACAATGGTAGTTTGCTTTTTCAACAAATCAGTGAGAGATGCAGCTACTAGGGTGTAAATTTTTATGAAAATTCTATACCATCCAGTCAATGTCCTAAAAACTTCTCACTTCCTTAAGTGTCATTGGAGGTTGCTAGTCTTGAACATCTCTAACTTTGGCTAGGTCTACAGAGATTCCTTCAACATATACTATGAATATGAGATATTCCATCTATCTTTTGAAAAAGGCACACTTATTTTTCTTTGCATAGAGCTTGTGCATCCTCATTGTTTCTATCACAATGTGCAATTGCAGCTCATGGTCTTGGTCTCTCTTGGCGTATGTTAGGATGTCATCAAAGAAGACTAGGATAAACTCATTAAGATAAGGTTGAAAAATGTCATGCATTAATATGTTAAATGTAGCAGGGGCATTAGTTACACCGAAAGACATTACAAGGAATTCAAAATGACCATATTTGGTATTGAAGGCAGTTTTGGGGATATCTTCTTCCTTGACCCTTATTTGGTAATAACCAGATCGAAGATCAATCTTGGAAAATATTTTTGTCCC
Source organism: Lygodium microphyllum (assembly GCF_053477565.2). Lineage (NCBI taxonomy): Eukaryota > Viridiplantae > Streptophyta > Polypodiopsida > Schizaeales > Lygodiaceae > Lygodium > Lygodium microphyllum. Next base: position 3,894,376 of record NW_028229515.1, on the reverse strand, counting down.
TTGCAACCTATCAAGTAGCTCTTCTTGGGATTAGATACTTATTCTTGATTGTTACGTGCTTTAGACCTCAATAATCAATGCAAAGGTAGAGAGTTCTGTCCTTTTTCTTTTGAAACAATACTGGGGCTCCCCATGGTGAATTACTGGGTTTGATGTATCCTTGATCCAGTAACTACTTGAGTTGCTCTTTCATCTTAATTACTTCAGGGATAGACATTTTATATGGACTCTTAGCTATTGTAGTGGCTCATGGTTCAAGTCTAATCTCGTGATCGACTTCTCTTCAAGGTGGTAATTCAGTTAGCTCTTTTGGGAATATGTCATCATGTTCCTTCAACCAATAGTTTATTCTGCTCAACCTTATTTAATTTTATGAGATACACATGTAATCATTTTCTTAACCCTTTTATTATGCAAGATGATTTGGCCAGTTGAACCTTGGGTTTTCTTGCCTCACCTTGAGTTATCACTTTTTCTCCCTTTAGGTTTTGAAAAGTCACCTAGCCTTTTCTGCACTGAATATGTGCATCATTGGGGATTAGCTAGCCAACAATCCATACCCAATAGAAATTCATAGGCCCCTAAATTCATGATTCGAAATCCCATTTCAGAGAGATTTCTTCCCAGGCGATCACTTTGCAAGTTTGCTAAGTAGATAGGATTTCTTTTCCATTATGAAACCCCATAAGCAACCTAGATGTAGGTATTGTGTCTATACCTAATTTCTTGGCACACTTTGGTGACATAAATGAGTGTATACTTCCACAGTCAATCATAATTTTAAAGGACTTACCTTGATATTCTGCTAGTTTTTGAATCACCAAAAACTTGCAATTTGGGTCTTTCCTATGGAGGGTGGCTTGAACTGATGCCCTCTCCATATTGGCTTCCATAGTTGGGTTTTCCTCTTCTTCAAGCTCTTTAAGAATTATAATAGTTGCTTTTCCTTACCTCCTCTGCTTGTGGTAATAGCCGTATCAATGTTAGCAAGAGCAATATTACTCAATTGCACATGGATATTAAAGTCTATCCCATGCAAAAAGTACTCTAGTTGAGTAGCAACTAGAATGGGAATATAATTCTATCATTTACAAAACACTTCTTTCGGTTTCTTGGCATACCCTCAAACATTATGGTGAAGTTCTTGGACATGTTACATTGAGAGCATATAGCCAATATTGATCACCTCTTTTAGGACTGAACTCTAGATCAATTGTAGTTATGGTTCCAGCTTCTAGGTTGAGATCCCATACTACATCTTGTCCTTTCATATTCAGCATTATCATATGTCTCTCATATTGGATTCAACACTTAAACATTAACTTCTGAAACTCATTAGTGTGGTTCTTCTCATCTTCCTCTGCTAATGCATTAAAAATGGGTAGAGAAAATCCTAAAACTAGTAGATCTGACATCCCTGCTAGGATTGCAATGGATTGCACCATGATGACAACTAGATTTGCTAAAGATTTTTGAACTATTGGAACTATAACTCCACTTGAAGTGGGCCAATTGACTAGGAGAGGGAGAGCTTCCTCCTCCACCTAAAGAAGTCCTTATAGAACTAGGGTTGCTAATATATTTTCCTTATAAAGATATTAGGCTACTCCATTGAGGAGAATATCTTCTAATAATTTCATCTCACCATTTAGTCCTTTTAGCTCTTTCCTGCTTCTGAAGCTCGGCTTGATGGTCTTTTGGATCTATTTCACTACCTTTTGGCATATACTAATTAACTTATCCCTATTGACATTGCCACTTATTAGTGACTCCCAACAAATGCACCACCTATTGCAGCCAAAAACATGGCTAGTACTGGCTCTAACGCTCTAGTAGGGCCTCTATGCTCAACTAAAACACCCCACGGCCTTGCGACTAGGAGCGTCTAGAAGCTACACACACTAATCTAACTTAAACAAGCATTTGTATCATTTAGTCCAATGAATCCCTTCCCAAATCCTCATATGGAGTACCCAAACAAATCAGTGTCTAGCACCTCGTAGCATAAACACAAGGAGCACCCCTCAGCTGATTGTTGTGGCCCACTTGGTTCTCCTACACCTTGGGGATGGGTTGGGGATTAACCCCAAGATGTGTCACTCAAACATATAACATGTATGTATGATACATAGTCTTATCTTTATAAAAAATTGTTTCAAGAGATAAAGTATAATCCTCATTGAATAAGTTCCCCAAAGGAAACAAATCACTAACCCTACATCTTAGGACTTCTCACACTCAACATGGGTCAAGGTTCCTAAAAGCAAGTGCTATATTTTTCCAATACTATGTAATGAATGCAATGCAAAATTGGATGATCTATTGTGCTCAACCATTTTATTTATTCAAAACAGCATTGTGACAATGCACAAACAGTTCTCTTCATGCTTTTCATACTAACGCATTTGCTTTGTTGCATAAGGAACAACATCGAGTATACTCATGCTACTCAACCCTTTAACTTTTTTTAAAAATGTATCCTATATCAGATTTCAACTTATATTCAGCGCTCATAAATCCCCACCTCCCTAGTGTTTAATGTTATGCTTGCGCGGTGGCAGGTGTAGGGAGTGCTTCGTGTCATTTTCTTGTTAATTTGAAAAATAATAAATAATACAATGTAATATGAAAATGGAGCTAATCTAAGGCTAAACCTCATGCTTTAGGTCCACCATATATCCACAAATATATTTATAAATTTTTGCTATTTTTTGTACATAAAAACTATTTTTCCCATTTAAATCTCATTTTTCTTGATTTATTTATTAATAAATTACTATTTTTTCTGATTCAACTTGGTTAGGATTACTGAGATTCATCATTATCTTTCATTTTAATCCATAAAAACATGGATTTTTTTTACCCGAAATGAAGAAAATCCTTTTTTTTTTGCTTAAATACCATATTTTAGGCTTTGAATTATTAATAACAACCACATTTAATTATGAGTTCTGCATATGATCACCTACAACCCTCAAAGACAAGTCAAAAAAGTTTCACATAAATTTTCATACCACATGCACTTCATTTGGACCATAAACTATAAAAAACAAGCAAATTTTCTTCATAAAATAGACATATAATTAAATGGCATGTTTCGGGTTACGAAAATTGAATGTGTAGATAGCCATGAGAACCCTCATCAATCTGTACATAGCATGGAACATCAATTCTCAGCATCATACAACAATTTGGTGCATGTACAAACAAGCATTCTTCATTCCATTCTTCTCTTTCTTTCACCCACATGAATAATCTCTTGGAGGAGAGAGAGAGAGAGAGAGAGAGGAGAGAGAAATACTGAATTCTGATCTCCACAGCTGGGTAGCCATTGTTTGAGTAGAGAGCAATGATAGGGACCAAAAAATGGAAGATTAGGCCTTCCTCTTCGATTCTATGGGTTGCTTCTTGCCTCCAAATGCCCCTCTCCCCCCAATCGTAATGGTGCATTCTTCATCCAACATGTGCCAAAAGAAACACGCCCTCCCCCCACCCCCATGTGAAAATTTAGGCCTTTTGGCCCCCAAGGCCCATGTCTCTTCCAATCTTGGCCATAACTTTTGACCATCCTAGTGCTTGTCTCTAGTTCCTCCCACATCCGTACCCAATTTTGCATCCGAAAAATTTTGCACATCTGTCTTGAAGTCCTGAACTATCGAGAACTTGTCTTGCTTTGATCCAACACTCAAAAAATTTATGAAAAATTTGCAACTACTACGAAAGTTTGTCTTTTGAAGTAATTTGAATTCCCATCTTCCATGGCCACTTAAAATTGTCCAATCCACGTCTTCCGCTTCCATCGAGCTTCCATTTCTACTTTAAATTTGCATCATTCTGCACTTATTCTGGCTTTTCTTGGTATTTAAATCTTGCTCTCACTAAGGAAATATCACCAAAATTTTTATCAGCCGTACTTGCCAAGACCCTAGCACATTGCATAATCCAAAAGCCATAACATGATACACAAAGGTGCCAAACATAATGCAATAATAGCATAGTGCAAATCAGCTTAACACAACATGGGTATTGCAATGTAGGGTCAACACCTTGACACGATAGAGTCCAACATAGTAGGTGAAAATGTTAACAACAATAGTAGCATGAGCATTGTCAATCAACAAACCTTAATGTCTAGTACCATGTTAGAGGAGCAAAACCTTGGGGGAGTCACTCATGAATATATGTATATATAACGTGAGTTCAAAATAAAAGGTTTTTAAAACACCATTTTTATACATTTTTTACATACAGAAGGGTGTCATATAAAGGGGGTACTTATAGATTAAATAGAAAAGTATTGTGTTTTATTCAAGAAAAAATCATAGATTAGGATATTTATAAATAGACCATGAATGCACATTATATAGAGAATATATATTTAGTGAACCCCCCCCCCCCCCCCGAGAGCAATACACAACTCATAGCAATGATAACCTTTATCTTTGTAGGATCAATCGTAATATCAATTGAGCTAACCACATGGCCCAACAAAAAAATATAAGGCACTCCAAGCACTAATTACTCAAAGCAATCAAGCCATAATCACCATTCAAATCATACTCACCATTACTCGCAGTAATCACCATCATCTCTTGGACTAACCTTTGGTAAATTTCTCTATCACCATTCAAATCATACTCACCATTACTCGCAGTAATCACCATCATCTCTTGGACTAACCTTTGGTAAATTTCTCTAGTATATGTAAGCAGTTACCTAGGTCAGTAGTGGTATCAAAGCCACTTACCTTCATCTCCCTTGTTATTGCTAGTAACATCACCATCATCAATTGCCATTGAACCCCTCTCGCACTCAATCAGTTGCCCATGAGACATTGCCTTCAAGCCGGCTCTATTTTTCTTATTGGCCATTACATTTTGTGCCGGTTCTTGTCTTAGCCTATCTAT